>NW_023596818.1:800051-845051 GCF_011947565.3 Pollicipes pollicipes | reverse complement strand
TTGCACGGATTTATGGGTTAGCCAGGCATTGTAAGATTAGAGAAACATGACAGCAACTTTGTGTATATATATATATATATATATATATACATATATATATATATGGATATATACATTTATAAATTTCTAACACACCTTGTGCAACAAACTTAAATCTTGAACAAAAAAATGATGTCCCTCAAGTACAACCTCTTGAGCTGCATTACCATAAAATCCGTTCGGACTTTGATTGGAAGGAGGCTCACGGTGAAATGCGGTGTTATAGCCGAAAACCTGTGCGGACATTGTGAGAAAACCTGCAACTCGATAGTCCCACGAGCTGGGAAAATGTGGAATCACTTCAATGTTACAAAAGATTGTGAATCAGGAGCTTGAAATGGGTGTGATCATTGGTGATGCGTGCCGGTGGCCTGCATTGTTCTTGATGTGATGGGGACTGTACGTGATAGGTTTGTACTTCTGAGAGAGAGCATTGTTTTGGTACTCTTTAAGGCTACTGACTTCCAATAAAATGTGATATCGATGGCTGCCTCCATCTTTATGTTTGTTCTCGAGCATGACGAGGTTTTGATGCCGGTAAGCTAAAAATAGCACTAGCACCTATGTTGCGGGAGTGTACAGTCATTTTGCTGCCTCATTATTTTCCTGTCAAAAACTTTAATCTATTGAAGCATTACAGATATAATTGATCCATTGCACGCAGTTACATTGGTAATTCATTTTGGCAGTAGAGGCTGGTCTGTGCGTCTTATTAATGCGCATGCTCGGTGTAAGTTCACATGATACAGCTTTGCAAAATTGTCTTTCCCTGAAGAATTCTGAATTTTGTATGCGGGCAGGCATTGCTTGTAAATCATCAACGTCATAGTCACTGCAACCTGCGTGAGATTCTGAGTCTGAGAAAGGTGGAAAAGCATTGCCATTGACTTCTTGAATAGCACTTGATTACAATTTTTATCATGAACCTTGTGTGCTGGCAGCTTCATCACTGGCCTGCACTCTGCCTACCTACCCATAACTGCATGCACTTGTCAGGTCTCCAGCCTCGTGCAAGGTATGCAGAGTCAATTTACTGCGTGATATTTTGTTGTTATTTTTTAGTGAAGCAGCCTGATGGCCAATCATGTTGCATGGCTGTGGAAGCGGAATACATGTTCGCATCTTTGTCACCCACATTTTGTGAGTTTCCAAAACAGGCTAAGAAAGTGGCGTCACTGATTGTTAATGTACTTTGCTGAAAGTGATTTGTATATCGTATGATGTGTTTTTGGTCAGTCAGATGCGTAGTCAGATGTAGGTCAGATGCGTGGTCAGATGTAGGTCAGATGCGGAGTTAATACAAGAATGCACGCTTGACCAATCTTTTCATGATGGATTTTATTATGAAAGCAGCAGGGATTGCAGTACAAAAACCATATCATTCTTCAATATGCGATGCCGTAGTACAGGACTGAGGTGGTACCACAATGACACTGTTGACCCGTGCGATTACTCAATGCACCACATTGGTTGACTATGTCAAGCCTAAGAGATAACAGCTTATAATTTATGAATAACTGGTGATAACTGATTTAACAATGCCAAAGGACTATCACCAGTCAGAATGCCTTTGCACAACAATGGTCACATCAGGGTTAACTACACATCGCATAATCCTAAGCGAGAAGAAGAGTCGTGGTAGCCCAACCTTACCATGTTTACCATAGGAATGGCAATGCTTTGTAAATCAATTCATAACAATGCTACATTTTGTTCATTTTTGCATTTAACTGCATTTCCAGTTACAAATAATTAAATAACTACTGTGGACATTACATGATATCACCGTCAGGACTATAACACTGCAGGCAAGGATAGGTCGCCAATACAGTATTGAAATCCTCAATAGTCCTAGGCAGGTGCGGGTAAGAGATTCACGACACTATATGACAGTTTTCACAGCATATCGTGCTTTGATACTAGTAATCTGCCATAAAAGCTGGCGATCGCCACGTTGCGTATGTCAAACAGCCCACCAAAGTTTTTCTTACGATCAGTACCAAGACGAAATATCTAGCATAAACCATCCACCAATCTGCCACGCCACACAACGCCCGCAACGAGAATGGCCGGTCGGCGTCAGCTTTCGTGTTTTTCGAGGAATTCTTTAGGTCTGGCTGCAAGATGCTGTCAGGCTTTGCTGTCATTAAACGATGACGTAATGGGACGCATTTTCAAAATCATTGAAATTGTACTGCTTAGTGTCGCTTTTGAACCTTGAAAGCTTACTTACAGTTACACGTGAACTTTTCCGATCATGCCTGATGCTTATCTCAATATCTTCACGGTCATATCAATATCTTTAATATCTAGGGGAGAGGTGGGAGAATTGGGACACTTTCGCAACTTTAACCTTGATGAGTCATTGCAGCAAAAGTATGAAAGCTATATAACATTGCACCATGCAAAAAAATAAATTGGATATTTATTTACTTCAAACTGATAAGTTTCACTTTGTGGTAGGAAGCAAAAACAAAGACCAGCATTACAGCGTGGAGCAAAAACAAAGACCTTCATTTACAGGAGAATCGGGACGCACGCAGGAGAATCGGGACAGACGTGAATATGAATTGGGACATACTAAGGAGCATTGGGCCAACATTTCTACCTGGCTATATGTTCTATAATTAAGTTACAAATGGTAAAATGAGTGCACTACACTGCCATCTACTTACGTTCAGGAACTCGTCAATGGTCGTGGCAACGTTTCCTTCCGCTGAAAATGATAGCGTATCAGATTCATAAAACTGAGACGCAACATTTTAGAACGTGAATTCAGGATTTATTCTCCACCCCAGATGACCACTCTGTTTTTGGCCGAAGAACCCAACAACGGGAAGGTATTTGTAACATAAGATCCGGCTAGTAGTAATGGCGGCAGTCTACACAACAACCAGACGACACCGCCACACAACCTGCAGTCGTATTAATCACGTTAGAACATCACAGCCAATGCGCTACTTGCGGCACAGCGGATCAAATGACTATCAACCTTGGCAGTCTAGACACATACTAGGCAACGACAATGGTCGAAAACTTCCTACACATCGCATAATTACGTATCAGCACAGCCAATGCTATACTTGTAGCACAGCGGATCGTAGGACTCAGTCTCGGCAGTCTAAGCACAGAACAGGCAAAGCAACTGTCACAAAACTTCCTGAACATCGTGCTACTCACGTTGAATCTGCACAGCCAATGCGTTGACGGCAACACAGTGGATCACCTAACAATGTCGGTACCTATCCTGGGCACCCATTTAACAACGTACACTGTCATTAAATTTCCTACACATCGAAATAATCACGTTAATCAGCACAGCCAATGCGATACCCGCGACACAGCGGATCATATGAGATCATAGCGGATGAGCGGATCATCAGTCTCGGCAGACGTCACATGCAAACTGTGCCTGCCAAGTTGTTGCGCCGGTACACGGCAAGCACGCCCACTTTTTGCATGCTGTACACTGGATCCACGATTCACGCCTGAGCCTATACTGCATCCCACAGTGCAGACACGACGCGAGCGAGTTCTTCATTTTATAGGAGCTGTAGAGAGTTCTCCACGCCCCGCTTCTCCATTTTCAGCCTAAGAGGCGGGAAAATGTTTGTCATTTTTAACTTTCATTCGGTAGGCAATTTCACGTGTTTGCTTGCGCGTTAAACCACGGAACATCTTCCAGCACTGCATCACATATTCACTGAGCGCTTGCTACTCGTCAGCAGTGAATATCTTCGAACGACTGTAGTTGGGCTCAAGACGAGCTGCAGGATCGACACTGTGCTTTGCGACATACCTTCCAAGGACGCTTTTGCTCACACTATGGGTTTCTGCAGCTTTTCTCAGGCTCACTCCCCTATCTACAACATCGTTGACAGCCAGCAGCATTGAATCATGAGATACGTCCGCGTACCCCTTTTCTTTTCTAACGTATACGCCTGGCATGGTTTTGAAAGAAAAAAAATGTGGGTATGTTTGGATAAAAACAGTTATATCAATTTATAGGTATGTATAGTATTATGCACGAGTGACATTAATGGTTCCTGCAGGAGGATTGGGACATCTGCATGACAATAGGAACGGGTGTCCCGATTCTCCTGCAGCGCACGCTAGAAAGGGAAAACATCAAAGAACAAGTGGTGATTCGGAGCTGCCCATCTCTAAGATATTTGCGTGTCCCTATTCTCGTTCGTTCCAATTCTCCCGCCTCTCCCCTATGTGGAACATTCCATTTAACATCATGGAAAGGAAAAGACATCGAACCACCCTACTAAGATTGGGTGACTGAACAGGTCCAAAGTAATGCATGACTCAAGCTGTTTGTTTAAGTGAGGCATTCTTTTCTGATGAGGATGGATGCAAGAACTTGAAGACGGCGTTTGTTCGGACACGATTTTAGAATCAGTGTGTTTTCCTTGAGGTCAGAGCGTAGGAGGTTTTGGTTGTGGGTTTCGCACACATGTTGGTTTGGTGCTCCCTCCTGCAGGTGCGTAGTCATGCGTCGTGATAGGAATGTTGTGGTCATTCGAATAAAGGCAGAGAGCTAGAACCGCTTTTGAGCTGAATTCCATGGCAAAAGACCGTGTGGGAGTGAAAACATCAAGTCACAAAAGATAGAACTTATAAGCTCGTGACTGATGCTTCAGCAAACGAAGAAGTTGGGGATTTTCATTTAGTATTAGATTTTCTTCGATGTCAAGCAGCGTTTTAGGAGGCCGGCGGCGGTCAGACATTTTGCGCAGTAGCAGGTGGCCGGCGGCGGTCGGACATTTTGTAGTATCACGCGGGCGGTTCTCCCGAACGTTCAGATATCCGTCTCGAGGACAGTGGGGGCTGGCCAGGAAAATAAAGGGTTGGAAGTGTGTGTTCAGTGAGTTTTCCTGACAGAAGACATCTATTTCAAGTTGGCATGGTAGCATCAGGAACCTGGAAAGCATTGTTTTTAACATTTTGTATGCGATAGTTTCTGGTGCTTATTTCAAATTTACTGACGGCAGAAACCGCATGATAATCTTCATTTGACTTTTTAGAGGTCAGAACAAGTCATTGACCTAAGATGACCCGGGTCAAACTTTTTGTTTTACGACTATACTGCCTAGCGTAATATCTGTCGCTTATTCGAATGCAAAACTCAGAGCAGTCTTGTATCATTTTGGTCACCATGACCTTCAAAAGGTCAAACAAGGTCAGTGACCCCGAATGGGCACGTGCCATTTTGCATGAAGACAGTGCCTAGGTTCTGGGGGCGCTTTGGAGACAAACCTGGAATTTGACCTTATTTGACCTGCAGATCATTATCTATGAAGCTGAAACGTTAACCTAAGTGAGTTCACGTATAGGTCAAGACACCCTGTAAATTTGGTGTCTCTAGCTTTCTTAGTTCCCGACATCTCAGGGAGGTCAAATTGCCCCCCCCCCCCCCCCCACCCGAGCGAAGGGTATCTAGCCGGCCAACCGGGCTCGTGTTAAAACATAGTAATTTCATGACAGTATTATGAGTATACAAAATTATTAACACCAACCATTTGATGCTGCACTTTTCATTTCCTTCTACAGCACTTTTAAGACAAAACAAAGCAAAGAAATTCAATAACAAGATAACAAAAGAAAATTCAACGACCATAAAACACTCAAACAAAAAAAGATTAGACTCCTGCACATCAGCCCATCACCAAGTCAAACGCAATAGACATACCTCTGGCTTCTGTTAAGATGTGGTCGGAGAAAACGAATATTTTGTCACTTTTTCTTACAATACACCAATACTTATTTCCATGAAAGCAGCCTATGACTAATCTAAAGAGACCTTAGTTCATCTCATCCTCTCGAACCTGTTTATATCACAGCAGCAGTTGTGAGTTATTGATCCTTGCACAATTCCTATTGCCACTTGCCATGCACTTAACCAACCAAACCTAACTTAGAGAAGCCCATATGTCGAACATCATCTAAACTCACCTGTCTGTTGACAGCAGTACTTGTGATAAAAACATGATAAAGCTAATTTTTGTCTGGTTTCAACCTGCATTTTATTGGGTTCATTTGTGTATGCTTGTTGACATCGGACAAAGTTGACGACACACAAGTAAAAACGCTTTAAATAACTTTGAACAACTTATTTTGATCATCATGGTTAACCTCTGTCAAGGGGAATAATGGGTATGCTCCACAAAACAATCTCTCTTCTCCAAAAGTAGCATAACTTTTAGATGACCACGGCAGTATTGCTGTTTGTCTTTTCAGCTGCAGCAAACGCATCCATTTCGGCTTGTTTATTCATATTTAATGACACGGTCTGAGAGGTTGGCTCCACATTTTAAATGGGGTGGTCTGACTATTTGACACATACCAATATTTAACCCATATTATAACTGCTATGCAACTTGCTATTCAACTGTTTGATATATACCAATATTTAACCCATATTATAATTGCTATGCAGCTCAAAGTATCCCTGTGTTAAAAATATAGTGCACACATACAGTAGTCATTTGCCGGTCAGCAAACCATGACAACTATAGAAGACATCTGGTTAAAGCAGTTATGAGGGACCACTTTCAGAAACTTGGGGCAAATAACCAAGATGGAACAAAATAAGCTCATTGTATGCCTTGCGGCATCATAATCTGTCTTATGACAAAGCTCGATGGACTAATACAGAAAATGGCTAACTCTGGTTACCAATCATGTGTTGAAAGCAGGTAAGGCAAGCAATTACTTGGCCCACGGGAGACTTACTGGCTTCTTCCTGCTCCCCCACAACAAAAATCAGTACCTTTTGCATGGTTTGCTGGCAGACAGGGTCATCCCATCCACCCCCCAAATATAAATATCAATCGTGCCCACCAACCTACGAGATTAAAATGCAAAACAAGTGAGAGGTGTGCACGATAAACACTTGTAGAAGACAGAATTTCGTCATCGAACACTTCTGTATTAGTTGCGTCAGGTGTGTCCCAAGGCTCTATATGGAAGCGTACGATAGCCTTGCCAGGTAGCCTGGTGAGTTAGACACTCGAAATGCGTAGATTTATCATTATTGAGCACCGCCATGAACCAAGAAAACGGTTAACCTAGGGTGTAACAGGGCAAAAATGGCGGTAAAAGTAAGTTCGGTGCATCAAATTATCTCCTTCATTCCCTGTGAATTGTTCGCTCTTAGGTGCACATCAAACATGTTTGGGCGGCTGGCGAATTAATCCAATGTATGTACGAAATACGTACAAAATTGCAGTTCAAGCATCTTGCAAAGAAATTGGTCAATATTTAAGCAGCAAATGGTATCTCTAAAGGCAATCGAAAGGGAAGCAAGAGTTAAGTGGTATCACACTAGTATGATACGAAGAAAAGCAAAAGTAGCTAAATAAATGTAAAGACAAGTACTTTTCCCGCAAAATTTTGTAATCAGCTGATTTCACTTAAAATCTGTTTACACAAGTGCTCAAATGGTGATATTCATCTTGTGAATTTAATTTAGAAGGCATTTATTGAACTTTTCACTCCTGCATTTCGGGAGTGATGCAATTTAGTGGTGAAGTTTCCTCGGGAAAAAAACAAATACGTGGAGTAAAATTCTCTACCAGGCCTTGCTGGTGTTTGCACCAGGCTCTGCTTTCGTGGTGTGGTGGTGAGACCAAAATTAAAATAAAAAGGCATGCGTGAAAACCTTGCATTTAGCACACAGCTGCAGATGGTGATGCATTTTGTAAGCAAACCAAACTTAACGCGTGCAAGCGGCTAAAGTCGCTGGGGTTCTTGGGCTTGGAGGTACCTGGCGCTCTTGCTCTGTGCATACATAGACATAATTCAGATGTAGGTGAGGCAGGACATAGCCATAGGTGTCCAGGTTCTCTGGAGCCTCGTTTATGCTTGGTGGCTTCAAGTGAGCTGGGTTTTGGATGACATCTGAAAACCTCAGAAAGGGAAATAGGGGCTTGGTATGTGCGATTGGACAATGTCAGGCAGGAGTGAAAAATTAACATGAAAGATGGGGAAAAGGAGTAAAAAATTCCTCCTCGTAGGGTGTTCCTTTACACCCAAAGTCGGCAATTCTAGGACACCGACTATAGGTAGAGTTGCGGAGCCGGAAGCCACCGCAAGGGCATTTGAATTTAGACACTATATTGGTGCGCTTTAGTTGGTTTTGGTCCGCTGTCAGGTTGTTTTTTATTGAGAGGCTGCCAACTGTTTTGCTCTTGTAGTACATGGTGTGTTATTTCAGTGTTCCGCTGGTCGGCGTGATATTCGTTTTGATTATGTTCCACAAAACTTTTTCATCGGATGCGTATGCGTATTTTAGGGTAGGTCGTACAATCGAACGAATGCAAATGCGTCCGGCACGGAATTGGGCGCATTCTGGACGTTATGAACGTTGGGTGCTGCGATTCTGGACGATATAAACACTGGACGCTGCGATCTTGGACGTTTTGATGGCTCAGGTTTTCATCCACCTTAGATGGTGGGGACACTTTGATTTCGATATAAAAAAATTAATGCGCCGGTTTCTTGTCGAGTGGTTTCTGGTTTCACCGATTCAAGGTGAACTCAATGCTCTTCGTCAATTGCCCTGTTCAGATAACCATTATTAACGAGTAATATCTTGCACCGTTCAAGTCTGTGGTTCGTGGTAGACCAGCTAGAGGAATATTTCATGGTACGTCGTACAATCGAGCGAATGACGGACGTGCATTAACGCCCTGGGCCGCTGGGTTAGCCGCGTTCACACATTTACCAGCACCAGTGGGGTTACGGTGTACTTTTGTGATGAAAGATCCGTCGCTCGCACCCACATCAATGTCAAGAAAAGGTAAATAGTTATCGACACTCAGATCCGTCGTAAATCGTAATGACGATAGCCGCTGCATGGTGGCCTGCAGTTCTGTTGTCCAAAGTCAAAAACACGCAGCTAGCATTCTTCTGGAAATAAAGTTAAATAAGAAGTGCCTGTAATGGTTTCCAAAGACAGAGACGAGTGACTGACACCTTTCTGTGAAACGCTAGCCTCAGTTGCTTCCATGCGCTCCGTTTCCCGGGTAAAAGCACGCTTCCGTTTACATAAGCGGTTTTGTCATCTACGATCAGTGACATTACTGTGTCAAAAGAACGTATCTGTGAAGCTACGCGTTTTTGACGTTGGGAACCGACGCGCGTCAAATTGGCACCAGATTCAGATTCATATCGAGATCGATATTCGCGGGCCACTTTAATCTTCGTGAAAATTTGCACACAGGTAGACCTTAGCTTCGTGATTATTTTGGTGCATTTGCTAGGTTGCACATCCAAAGGTAAAAAAGCTAAGGCAGGTCAAAGATGTCAGGGTCAAAAATCGGACTATTCCGATTGCTCTCAATATTAGTAAATTGATTAAGCTTAATTTCTTCATCATACTCTTAAAATTTGTACGTCGCAGCTCGAAAAAACGAAAAAGTTATGGCACGTTAAAGATTTCAAGGTCAACCATCGCACTACTTGGATTGGCACCAGAATTGGTGCACTCACAGGGCATTTATTCCGTTAAAATTGCAAAGTGCTGGCTTAAAAGACCCAGGAGATACAGCGCCACCAAAGTTCAAGGTCAAAAATCGGACTACTTGGATGCGCTCCAAAAGTGGCATACTGATACGGCTTAATCTCTTAGTCATTTTGACGAGGCTGCTAAGCCACAGCAATTAAAGAGAAGAAGCTAAAATCTCGAATTCACCCATACACTCACTCATGAGATCGCCATTATGTGCATTATGATCAGATCGTCATATGAGGGAAGGGCCGTGAAATGAAGCTGTAACCGTGGTGATTGTCACTAGGGACGATGCAGGTTATCATAGCGCCTGCCGAACTGCCCCCCCCCCCCCCCCCAACCGTGCCCTCCCTCAATCCACTGCTAGACCCACAATTTGACTGTTTTGTCATGCCATAGCAGGTTTCAGACAGGAGATTAGAAAGGTTGGTTTGCCATGTCCTCACCCCCCTACCCCCGCACCCCCACCCCGTAAGAAATCCAAGCTGTGCCCCTGGTGCCAGTGACGTTCAACAATTCTTGTGTGGTGTGCCCTTTTGTGTTTTGTGGTCCTCATGTCACGGTCCAGATAGTAGCAATGGCATGGTTATTGCATTTCCAGCTTCACGTGGTGTGATATGTGATAACTATTTCTTGGCTTTGGTCTTTAATCATGATTTTTAGCACGTCATATCCATTAATATGAGATCTTTGGCGTTGGTGCCGCTCATTTCTTGAAAACACATGATGCTAAAAACATAAAATGTATTTGATGTCTCTAGACCTCCAGTAATGTGACAATATTGAAACAAAATCATGGCTGTGTCTCTTTTCAAAGCTGATTCTAATATTTGGTACCAGAGACTGGATGATTTGCTTTATACAGAGCAATAACTCTCCACTGGTGTAATATTCACTGCTTCATTGTCAAAACATGTGAGCAATAGCTGACAGCATTTACTAAGATGTTACTCATTGGTACACTGCCTTTCATGCATAGGGAGAGAGCTCATTAGCTCACATTTGAGCCCTGAACAGTATCTAGTTCCTCAAGAATTGTTGCAGTTCCTTAAAAACTGGTGTTCGGTTCCAGCAGATTGGCACCGGATTCATGCAGACTGATATCAATTATAAAGTCCCTTGGAAACTAGCGTCAGATCCCAGGGATTGACTTATGATCCACGGACACCTCTGTCATGTCCCTAGATTCTGGTGTCAGTTCCCCAGATATTTCGTGTGGGTCTGTAGGCATGCCTGCAATTGCTGAGGGGTGGTACTAGACCCCTGAAAGAGGTGTCATTCCCCTGTACAGGGGTGCGCTGCCCATGCAGACCTGTGCCTGAACTATTCAGATTGCCTCTAGCCCCCCGGAGACTGAAAGGAGTCTCCAGCACTTTTTGTGTTCACCTTCAAAACTTTCATTTGTTGCCTTGATACTTTTGCCCCGGGAAACCTTCGGCTGCCTCCAGGGGAGTGTAATATGTTCCCTGGATCTTAGGACCTTGCTTAACAGGTTCGGCGTCTGATGATTTTTGTGTAGTCCCTTAAGGTGGTGTTTGCGTTTGCTCACCATAGGCTCCCCCTTCACAAAGCATATCCAGCTTGTGGGATCATTATTTCTTATAGCATTGAAGCATTTGTACTCATTGACGCTGAAGACTGCTAGTCGAGTCTAATTCTGCGAAGTTTGGCACATTTGAATTACACCTTCAGGGATCTGGCGATGCATGATTTATTGTGAGCTTTCACTGTGTGCTCATAATAACACATCTTACAGAGCATCACATCTTTTTTTGAGAACCGCCAGTCAGCTTGGCTGCAGAGGCTCTGGCGTACAGCTCGCCGGAGACTGAGTTGGCGTACATCGCCGAGGCTTCATGGTATCTGCATATCCTCCCTGGAGTGCAGCGTCACAGGGATGGTGAGATGCGCCTTCGTGATGACGTAACGGACGAAACACGCGATGCCCACAACCTACTGGTCAGTGCGCCGGTTGATAACGTGACTGGTCGGCACTGTTCGGTCTGTGGACTCATAACGTGACTGACCGGTGCGGCTGTGGTTGTTAAGATGGTGAAGATTAATGCTACAAATTAAGCCGTTCATGTGCCATTGGTATGGTCTTTTGAATATTTTCTCAGATGTGGTAACGCACTGTTCGGACGGTGATAAGATAAGACAACACAACAATCAGACACATAGACTCCAGTAGACCAATGAGTTCGACATTTGGTCTAGACGGGAATGGGCAGGATACACAGACCAGGTAAGACCACGTGCACCTGGCACACATGCACTACCCCGTCCCGCACAAGTGCACATTCCTGGTATCTGTGATACCCGCATAGACCACACAGGGCTTTTTATGGCGCCCGCACAGGCCCGCAGTCCTAACATGTCACAAGCACTTGTGCATTTCGTGCGGGTAGTCTTGCACTGACATATTGATGTCGGTGATGACCTTCAGGGGGATGCGGGCCGCCGTCTTGTCTGCGCTCCATGTGAGACAAATTGGCTTCCGTGACATGCGTGTCTGAAACAGGGTCCATCCTTTGCGGTGCCATGTTTGAAAAGAGATTGGATGTGATTCACAAGATGATGTTCGCACCAAAATGTAACACCGCCAATCTCCCATGATGTATAATTTTAAAAAATCAAGACAGTTTAAAGTGGCAGGTCCTTGAAACCATATGCCGGTTCCACCCACATGCGTATGACGTTTGTTTTTAGTATTGAACTGGTCACACACACTTTGTTCGTTTCTAATGTGGTTTCGCGGTACCTTTATCGGTGTCATGGTCTACCACTAATTACAAAAAAGGTGCAGGCCACTGGCCTCTTATTAAGTACTGAAATTATAAATTTGCCATGATTTACTATTTTTTGTTTTATTATTTATTGTTACTATTGAAATGAATCTGGATGTCAATTTCAATATTATTGGTTAAGGATGGTTTCGTTCCGTTTTGAGCGAACCTTACACGGGCACGCTTGCAAATTAATTTGTTGGAACCCAGCAATTCTGATACGTTTGTGCATAATGCAACGAATTAATTTTGATGTCCCAGCGCTTTGATGAATTTCCAAGTTTTTGTCCGGAAACTGAGTTAGTACCGTATGAGATCCGCTCGCCGAACTTACCTTTAAGACCTCGCGGAGCTCTCTGCGGATGTTGACCTTGTCGAATGCGCGCTGGACACCCGTCACTGCCGTTCCGGCATGCCAGCATGCGTGGAGGCCACATGAGGAGTCATCTCTCTGTTGCGGTGTGTTACCAGGGACCACCAGCGCCCGGTCATCCCAGCGCATTTCGGCACGGGGGTCGGCTTGCGCGACTTCGATTATCCCCTGGACGTGCCCAATGACATGGACGTCGGGATCCGGAAACATCCAGTGCATGTGAGGATCACTTCTCGTTCATGGTATACCACGATTAATGCCTAGTGATAAGTGATTAGTGCCGTGGCGGTTGGTAAGGAAGCAGCCATACTTTGCCACTTGCAGCTCCCTGCTTGCACAACATATTTGCGAGCTCATTTTTCGGGGGATATACTCTCATAACGTAGAGCCAATAGGCCGCGAAATTCACACCACTTCTTCCAGAGCCTTCCACCGCAGCCTGCAGAGAGCCATCAATTATGAGATCATCAGGCCAGCAATCACCTTCCGAAGTACTAAGACTGGCAGTAGAGCTGAACACTCTGTCCTTATCGCGAGTCGATGGGGCAGCCAGTGGGATGTCGCACTTGGCTGTGGTCGCTGCCAAGGGGCCGGTCGCGTTATCACCAGGAGTCCGGGGGCCGGTCGTGGTGTCACCAGCAGTCCGTAGGTCGGTCGCGGTGTCACCGACGGCCGTGGGTCGTTCCTGGTGTCGCCGACAGCCCGGGGGTCGGTCGCGGTGTCACCGACAGCCCGTGGGTCGGTCTCGGTGTCACCGACAGCCCGGGGGCCGGTCGCTTTGGCTTCGTTGGCCCGGGGCCCGGTCGCGTTAGCAAAAAGGCAGCTCGGTTGGCGCATTTTCGCGTACCATGATTGCTTCTGAGCATTGGGGTTTCTTCTCCACCGCTGCTCTTTCTGTCCTCCGGGGTTGTTTAGAGTGTGCTCCCCGGCCTTCCGCTTTTTTGCTCATGGCGCTGGTTTGGCCGGGATCGCTTCCGCCTTCGCCAGGTCAGCTGTGGTCATTATTAACTTTCTGACAAAGTCGCCAGTCCGGAGATGACTGCGGCCCCGAAGCGCCCGGTGCTTTAGGATGCACATGTGCGACTAAACCGCGGCGTTTCACGTCACTTTGTCGGAGACCACCTGACTCCACAGTGGAGTCAGTGGCATAATCGTCACCAGCACGTGATGCACCAGACCCGGACAGTACCATGGGCTGGTCACCTCCGATGCATGCCTAACTTTGGCCCTCACCCGGGCGTTCACTTGGTCAAAATGCCGACCGAACGCTGAAAGGGAACGATAGTCCTTACCAGTATGTTGTCAGTGCTCCTCATCCTATTCCAGATCTAGAACATGCTCTTCGTACTTGTTAGCCTCAGCTGTGTCTGCCAACCGTTGTACGTTTAGATGAAGCTGTGGTTTGTTTTTAGAGGGGGCCAATATACAGATGTTCTCAAAGATGGCGTCCATTTCTCTCAGCAGCTCAGCGTGCTGCAGTCGGTTGAATAACCACACGTAGCCAGCTGCTGCGTCACGTCGTACACCTTTTTCACAAATTAACGAAATCGGTGAGAAACATGTGCGCAGCACATGCTGATAATGGTGGCAGGCTCGTCCGCGCCTGCCACAACCGCCTGCCAGCAGGTCTCCAAGTACCTGAAGAGGGTCGTAACCACGATACCTTCCGACACGGCGTGTAAAAGCTCCCAAATTAAATCCGTCACCACCCTCGGTGGCGTTAGCTTTGCACCGGTGACCAACTTGTAATCACGGGATAGTTGCCGGAGGAAGTGTTGCATCGTAGGAACTGTACGGCTTTCCGCGATTAAATGACCCAGAGGGAAGCATTCCGGGTCACCCTCTGCAAGACTGGCTTAGAGCAGAGGCCGTTTCTTTCCTATCTGTCGCGTGACTGCTCCAGTTGCGTCAGCGTGCAGAGTCGTTGGCTGGCGGTGGTATCTTTTTTTCAAGAATCGCTCCCTATACATGTGAACAATGAAAAGGAATCTTTCCAGTAAGTTGTATGCCTCCGGGGAGTACTTTGCTCGAGTCTTCCCCCCCTGGACACTTCCATCGTGGATGTGAGATCTCCTACACAGTGTGCTGAATACCGCTGTGATACCCGGCGTTCGTTGGCCGCCTGCCGGAGCACTTTTGGTGATGGAGCGTCAGTGATGGCGCCGTCCACCAACTGATCATTAGGAGCGGAACGAATCAGGTCATTATGGATCAAGTAGGTCCCCGTTTCTCCAACGCGCTCGGCGAGTTGAGCACGGCGCTCTCCGCTGAGATATCGGTGGGCACGGAAGATTTCGTGCGCAGCACTGGGTCTGCCAAATCGCCGGCACTGAACCTCAGCTTTCCCATGGGTAGGGGAATCTTCGAGGAATCGAGCCATAGTTTTTAAGAAAGAATCGAGCCATAGTTTTTAAGAAAGAATCGAGCCATAGTTTTTAACAAAGAATCGAGCCATAGTTTTTACAGGTCACCAACATCCAGGGGATCAAACAAGGAGCAACTGCTTGCTCCATTGCTTCGAAACTCGTCTTCCGTACTTGTTCTTCTGTCGGGCACCGTAGTATCTACTCGTCAGATTATCGTTCCACGTGAATGAAAAGATCATGAGCGTTGTCACGCGCTGGTAGAAATGCAGCTAATGGTTTGTGACGTAAATTGAGCTGCGGACGAATGCACACAAATCGCTTTATCCTTTTTATCATAAACATTGGCTCAGGCTTGGAATGCTATGGCACAAAGCTCTGACACAACTTTTGCCGCATATCACAACCAGTAAGCAACCGCAAAGCTTGCGTGGGTCGGAAAACAGGTGTGCAACTTCCCAGCATGAGCTTGCTGACGTCCAGAATGGCGTGGGACATCGGTAGATTATATCCAGGTTTTTCTGGTGGTCAAAATCGCCCCAGTACGTGTAACAGACTCAAGCACACCACAATGTCACGAAATGCAGCATTGCTCCTGACGTGATGATTCCGGCCGTGATGACATAACCCAGCACACATAATACCACTATTAAAAGGGAGTCACCTCAAGGACATTCTCTACTTTGCTGTAATTTAGTCATCCAAGTCAAAGCATGCGATCAATCCTAGTAGTTGGATTTGCAGTTCAGAAGTATCTTAGATTGCTGAGGTAACTTGGAGGGGTGTTTGCCTGCTTTTTCCCAAGGAATACACATCTCACATTTTAACAGGGTGTTTCTTTGAATTATTTTCTGCCGTGTTTGCCTCAGTATGAGTGTTAAAAATGGCATGTGTTGTTTCAGATGTATCAGACGATGACCTGCCAATCGCCATGCTATGTCACAAAGAGCATCCAGCAATGCTAAAAGTTTGTGAAAATTTCAACTGATTATTTAAATAATCGAGATCAGCATGAGTGGATGAGTGATATGGCATCAAAAGCGGAAAATGGCCAGCAACTAACATATAGGGTTTTGCCTTTGAACGGCAGAAATGCAAGAAACGGTGAGTAGTGAGAGAACAAACGCTGATACCCCGTTCAACAAGCGTACGTTCGGCGGACACCCAAAGTGCTCAGCCAGAAGTGCCATATATCAGTGCTGCTCTACCAGCAAGTACGTCCGCGAACCGACCCCCTGGCCATCAGAAACAAGCATTCCCGTGTGACCCTTGCCGACGACATGCGAATTACTGATGCGAACCAGTCTGAATGCGTGGTGGATTTGGACGATCCCTCGGGCGCCTTTCTCGTGACGAGTACTCCAAACGGTACACCACAGCGCTGTTCACCTTCCGTTGTGTCTGAATCGGACATTCTGTCGGGCCTACAACTAACAGAGATGGCTGCTGCGGCTACGAACGGATCCCTGTCCGCTTCAAGGGGATGTTTCACATTTGTATGGCGTTTGAGCTGAAATAGCCATCTTGAAGACCTTTTGATGCAGTTCACGGTTTTGTCCCTTTTAGGCCCAAAACGATATAGTTCCTGCGTTACACGCCCGCAAAAGTGCGAAAAGGTTTATTTGGAGCCTATTTCAAAGTTGCTTCACCATTAATGGCGCCATAGAAACGTCATGCGATCGCGGCCATACTACAGGCTGTTTTCTGTTTGTAGTCAAAACATCATAGCCGCTGGTACGTCCGCAAATGCGATGATGCGGCACGTATGATACCATACGCCGAAGATGATTGGCTGTTAGCAAGATTTCGCTGCTGAATGCGTGTCGCGGACGTAAGCGTGAGCACTTTCGGGTTGTGCGGCACACGTCGTGAACGGGTCATTTTATCTTATTCGCTAGGTCACAAGACAATATTAAAAAAGAACGTCACTGTCCGCAAACAAGTACGCCACCCAAAAAAACAGCCACTCTCCCGAAAGTCATACAAAAGACGCGACGGCAAATCTGTCTTTTTCCATTGCTAACGTTTTTTTCTCTCTTCAGCTGCATTACCATGAACCCCGTTGGGACTTTGTTTTGTAGGGAGGTCACGGTGAAATGCGGTGTTGACTGAAAATCTGTGCGGAAATTGCAAGAAAACCTGCAGTTTGATAACTCCGCAAGCTGTGCAAGTGTAAGATCACACTTCTTGGACAAAAGAGCGTGAATCGGGGGGTTTGAAATGTGTGTGACCACTGATGGTGTGCGCCAGTAGCCTGTATTGATACTGATGTGACGGGGAGTGTGCATGCGAGGTTGGGTACTTCTCGGAGAGAACATCGTTTTGGTATTCTTCAAGCCCACTGACTCCCAATAAAATGTGATATATTGATGCCTGCCTCTACCTTTATGTTTTAGGTTGAAGATGACGAAGGAAACCTGGCAAACTAAGAGAAGCACTAGCACTTATATGGCAGGGGTGTACAAAGGCAAGCTGGTACTTCATTATGATCATGCCAACATTTTGAACCTATTGATGTATTACAGCATGTACTTAATCCATTGCATGTAATTTTATCAACAATTTATTTAGGCGGTAGGGGCTGGTGTGTACATTAATGCACATGCTCAGTATACGCTCACTTAATATGGCCTGGCAAAATTGTCTTTCCCTAAAGATCCCTAAAACATAGGGCTGTCTTATTACTGATACACATTGTACGGTCTTCACTAATTTTGTATGCATGCGAACATTGCTCGTGGATCATCAGTGTCACAGTCACTGCAACTTGCGTGAGATGCTGGATGCTGAGACAGGTGGAAAAGTATTGCTGTTAGTGTCTTAGATAGCACTTCAGAATATTTTTTATTATGAGCCTTGTATGCACTGGCAGCTTCATGAATTCCTTGCATTTTGCCCATCCAACCACAACTACATGCACTCGTCATGTTTCCAGCCTCGTGCAAGGTCAGCATATTTGCATTGTCATTTCACCACATACTACATTTTCGTGCTATTTTTTAGTAAACCAGCCTGATCGCTGCAGCATGTTGCATGACTGTGGAAGTGGAAGATGTCTTTGCATCTGTCTCACCTAAGTTTCGCGGAATCCCAAAAACAGGCTGACCAAGTGACGACAGTTATTGGTTGTCTGCTTTGCTGCGTGATTTGTATATTGCACCATGTGATTTTGGTCAGTCATACGTCAGATGGGGAGTCAACACAAGAGAGGACACTTGACCCATCTTTTCATGATGGAATTTATTATGAAAGCAGCCTGGATTGCAGTGCAAAAAACCATATAACATTGCTCATTATGCATGCCATAGTACAGCGCTGAGGTAGTGCCGCAGCTGTTGACCTGTACTATTATATACCACATTGGTTGACTACTCTTTCAAGCCTATGAGACAGCAGCTCATAAGTTATGAATGACTGGGAACAACTGATTTAACAATGTCAAATGACTATCAAGAGCAAGAATGTCATTGCACCACAATGGTGACATCAGGGTTAACTTCTAATTGCATAAATAATTCTGAGCAAAAAAATAATTATAGGTAGCCCAACCTTACCATCTTTACCATAGCAATCGCAATGCTTTGGCAATCAATTCATGGCAACGTTACGAATATATTAATTTTCGCATGGCACTACATTTCCAGGTACAAATAATAAAGGAGGTAACTACTGTGCACATTACATGGTATCAATGTCAGGACTACAGCATTACAGGCAACAATGGGTCGACAAAAAGTATGGGCAAAATCATCAAGAGCATAGCATGCGGCAGCAGCAGCAACACGGCATATCGTGCTTTGATATTAATGATCTGCCATAAGAGTTGGCGATCGCTACGTTGCGTATGTCAAACAGTCCGCCAAACCTTTTCTTACCTCCAGCACCAAAACAAAAAATCCACAAACAAACCACCCACTAATCCGCCACGCGACACAGCCCCCGCGACGAGAATGGCCTGTTGGCGTCAGCTTTCGTATGCTTCCAGATAGTCTTTGCGTCTGGCTGCCGGATGCTGCCAGGTATTGCTGTCATCACAGAACCATTCCATGACGCCATCAAACAATGACGCAATGGGGTGCATTTTTTACAAACTTAAGTTTTGCTACTTAGCGTCGTTTTTGAACCTTAAAAGGTTACCTATAGTTACAAGTGAGGTTTTCCCTATCACGTCTGATGCCCACCTTAATATCTTCGAATGTGGAACATTCCCTTTAAGAAGACATCATTCGACTCCTGGATTCTGACGCGCCGTTACCAGACGAGGTTTTAAGGGACCGGGGAGAATCAGATCATGATGACCATACCGCCCTGTCAGCAACAGACAAACAACCTGAGCAGCAAGCGGAGCACGAGCAAGCTCAGCCAGCACTTCCGAGCGACAGAGAAAATGCCAGTGACCCAGGACCACATGGACCACATGGACCACATGGACCTCACGGTTACGACTGCAGGAGGTTCCCGAGGAGACGACGAGAAAGCGTGTCCGCAGCAAGGCAGATAAGATAACCAATTATTCAAAAAAAACATTCCGTCTCCCAGTTCCCACGGGAGGCGTTGACGGTTCCAACAACGTTTGCGCGCAAAACTTTAATGATGTGCACAGGCATAGCATAAACGTTTCGGTACGTGGATTAACAGGACGCTGTTCGAAGGGAGTGGTATCGTGCCCAAGTGGAGGTAAAGAACGTCGACAGACCGAAATGCAAACCAACCGGGGAGCAATCTCGCAGACAGCGAACTTTGGAATGTTTTTTACCAGTCGAGGACGCTTGGCTTCAGTAACGTGAAAAGTGGCCGCTTGTGTGGTAACCTGCATCCATTCATGACCGCGCACAAAAAGGAAGTTCTGGAGTGAGCTACAAAACGGTGCCCACCATAACATACGAGGCCTGAATTCTGCCCGAGACTTTTCACTCGCGGCGCGACGCTTCAGACAGCCAGCCCTCGAAGGACGGCGATGTTAACGTATTGCGCTGCTTGATTGGATCAGTACCCCTTTCGTTGGCGGCATCTGAATTTTGATCCGAACCAGTGATTGCGAGACACTGGAGCTGAAGAATTCGTTGTCATGCTCAGACAAAGTTTGGAAGAAGACTTAGATCGGGTGTATGGTGCGCCACCGTGCATTAATGCCACCAACTGTTTTCGATTGGATGCTGACACCATTTACCTTCACGGTGTTGAACAGTGTGGGATTTTGCGACTTTCGATGCCATTTTAATAACCACATGGATCGAGTCATGCGTTACGTCATCAAGATGCAGTTAGGTCCGAATGTGTGTACATTTGCGTTCTGACTCACACATCACCAGCTGGTTTCGTGGAGGTGCAGTTGACAAATGGATAGAGTGGGAATTGGCGATGCACTCTAGGACTGTTTTTCAATGAAGACCTTGGGCCGAGTTTCGGTACGTTAACACCGTGGGTCTAAACCGTGGTTACTTATTACCAAGAACCAAGTCATTCGGTCGTGCACAACGGGTACGCCTGGCACCATGCCTGGCGTTCTACACCCAGCAGATGCTCAATTTTTATAGAGGCGTTCCCGCCCCTGAATTGTTTATGCATGAGACATGAAGGCGCCCGTCTCCGGTTCCATGGAGATGTCCACACGCCCATGCGGTGCTTAGTAAGTGCGTAGGGAAAGAGAGATCAACCCTGAAAATACTTTTTTTGCCGAGATAAGACACGTTGCTGAGCCCTTTTTACAACTGATCAAAACGCCTATGCTATCAGATTCGCGTCTTCCTCCAGATACACCTTTTTGACTTCCACCACCGTTAGGTTTCAATACCGTCTTGTCATATCAGAAAACATCCCCAGGCAGTTAAAACTCAAGTTGTTTCCAGCCATTTTCATTTTTGCATTGCTTGATACAGAATTGCTCTTTCTTTCGATTGCTGTACAATTTCTACTCATTGGTTCTTGTTAACGACCACGACACCAGAATAACACGAAAAAGTTCCCCTGAACAACTTTGAGCCGCGTTACCACGAACCCCGTTGGGACTTCTTTTTGCGGGGAGGTGACCGTGACATGCGGCGCTATAACTGAAAATCGGTGCGGAAATTGGGAAAAAAACCAGCAGTTTAATAGTTCCGCGAGCTGTGCAAGTGTGAAATCACACTTATTTGACAAGAGTGTGAATCGGGGGATTGATATGTGTGTGATCACTGGTGGTGTGTGCCGGTGGCTTGTATTGATCTTGATGTGACGGGGAGTGTGCGTGCGACGTTTGTACTTATGAGAGAGAAAGCATCGTTTTGATATTCTTTAAGTCTATTGACTCCCAATAAAATGTGATATATTGATACCTGCCTTTACCTTTGTGTTTGTGTTTGAACATGACAAAGGAACACTGGCAAACTAGGAGAAGCACTACCACTGTATTGTAGGGGTGTACAAAAGCACGCCGGCACTTCATTGCGACCTTGCCAACATTCTGAACGTATTTAGGTACTACAGTACGTAATTAATCCATTGCGTGTCATTATATCAGCAATTCATTTTAGAAATAGGGGCTGATGCGTGCAGCTCACCAATGTACATGCTCAGAATTGGCTCACACTATATGGCTTTGCAAAATTGCCTTTCGCTAAAGAATTCGGAAAATACACAGCTGTATTATTATTGATGCACGTTTTACCGTCTTCACGAATTTTGTATGAAGGCGAGCATTGTTCGTGAGTCATCAATGTCATAGTCGCTGCAACTTACGTGAGATACTGGGTAGTGAGAAAGTGGAGAAGTATTGCTGTTGGTGTCTTGGATAGCACTCAACATTTTTATCGTGGGCCCTGTGTGCACTGGCAGTTTCATCACGTTACTGCATTTTGCCCATCCAACCATAACTACATGCACTTGTGTTCCAGCCTTGCGCAAAGTCAGCGTGTTTGCAGTGTGATTTCACCACATGTAAAATTTTCCCGTTATCTCTTAGTAAAGCAGCTTGATGGCTGTGGCATGTTGCATGGATGTGGAAGTGGAAGATGTGTTTGCATCTTTCTTTCCCACGTTTTGTGGGTTACCAAAACAGCCTGAGCACGTGATGTCACTTATTGGTTGCTTTGCTGAAAGTGATTTGTACATTGCATCATGTGTTTTTAGTCAGTCATATGTCAGATTGGGGGTCAATACAAGAGATGGCACTTGACCCATCTTCACATGATGGAATCTATTGTGAAAGCAGCGTGGATTGCAGTACAAAAATCTTATCATTGTTCATTGTCATACCACAGCGCTTGACCCGTCCCATTGCACAAAGCACCAGATTGGTTCAGTACTTAACGTCAAGCCTATGAGACCACAGCTTATAATTTACGAATGACTGGTAACAACTGATTTAACAATGCCAAAGGACTATCAACAGCAAGAATGTCATCGCACCACAATGGTTATATCAGGGTTAACTATTAACTGCATAGGTAATCGTAAACCAAAAGAATATTCTTGGCATCCCAGCTTTACCATTTTATTATAGCAGTAGCAATGCTTCGACAATCAATTCAAAGTAACATTACAAACCTTTTTTCGCATGACACCGCATTTCCAGTTAAAAATAATAACGAAAAAACTACTGTCCACATCACATGATATCAATGTCAGGACTACAGCACTGCAGGCAATGAGCGGTCGACAATGAAGACTTGACAAAGTCGTCAACAGCATAGCAGCAACACCAGCACAGCATATCGTGCTTTTGTATCAATAATCTGCCATAAAAGCCAGCGATCGCTACGTTGCGTATGTCAAACAGTCCACCAAAGCTTTTCTTACGCTCAGCACCAAGACAAAAAGTCCGCAAACAAGCCACCCACTAATCCACCGCTCGACACAGACCCCGCGACCAGAATGGCCTGTTGGCGTAATCTTTCGTTTGTTTCGAGATATTATTTAGGTCCGGCTGCCAGATGATGCCAGGTACTGCTGTTGTCACGAAGCTATTCCGTGGCGCCATCAAACGACATGAAGGGCGCATTTTTACAAACTTTGAAATTTTGCCACCTGGCATCGTTTTTGAATATTGCAAGCTTACCAAAAGTTACAAGTAAGCTTTTCCCCATCACATCTGATGCCTACCTCAACGTCTTCAAATGTGGAACACTCACTTTAAAAGCAGAGACGTTAACGTGAGGTAAGTGCCCTGACGGCGAGCTAGTACTGCACAGGTTTCCACAAGTATTCACATTAGGACGTCTTACCCGGGGGCCCAGTCTACTATAAAATATGGCAGCAACGGCACGTATTTTAAGATAAGCCATAGGGTTCCCAATGTTAAAATGCTCTTCTTCAGGCCCACGGCTTTTTAAATCTTGAACATATGTATGCAGAAAAGGGGCATAGAAACGAAGCTTGAACGACTCCCTTTCAATTAACTCCATCTTAACTGTGCCCCATGGCCATTCCTTTCCGAGCTAGTTCTTTTTTAATTTCCTGGATTAAAAGTGTGCCCTGTGGCACTCAATTTAGAGCTATCACGTAAGGCGTAGTCATGCACGCGCCGTGATGTTCAGGCGCGGGATGGAATACCGTTGCCGCCTACTCTTCAGCAGAGTTGGGATGAACACGGAGTGAAAATGGTCAATGACTGGCGACAGAGCTATTGAGTGCAACAATATTCTGATCATATATATATATATATATATATATATATATATATATATATATAATCAAACGTATAACTTGAAGATGCAGCTGTTGCGCTGCGAAACATGATGCGAGTTATTGCAAAAGATATACAAGAGATATTTTATATCCATTTTGTCTACTTGAAAAGTCTAACGCAGTTGCAAGGCTACAGGCAACAGCCTATGACTGTGGCGCATACCATTGTTGTGCCTGACGCATGGAACCTATCACGTCAGTAGCGGTCCAAAGCTGGCCGTCCCCAACGCGGCCAGAGGTAGGACGAAGCACTGGGTTCAGCCCTGAAGTTGTGATGCTGACAGCCACTGCTGTGCTGGGCCGGCACTACGCCTCAGGACCAGCACAGCAACGATGGTACAGTAACATTGCAAGCACCTGTGATTGGGAAGCAGTTGTGCTTAAAAACAGGATGGTAAACAATGTAATGGTAAGTGCCATGACGGCGGGCTGTTACAGCATAGTGACCCTGGTGTTTGAAAAAAATTAAAACTTATCTGATTGATCTTGAAGAGCTTAAACACCTCGCAAACCTATGGCGTAATTGACCACGCTCACCAAAATTATCTGTAGGAAAATGTTTTGGTGTAAGGGGAATACAAACATTCCATCAATGGCAATACCGAATAGCTGAGCCTTATAAGCTAGCTTTTACATCACAAAACGTGCACGATAAACATTTGGAGCCTTAATATCATGACAATGTTTTCCTCACCAAGCCTTGCAACTTATAACTTAAATTTCCATCCTTAATCCCAGGGTAGGAAAGGTTCACCAAAGCAGGTGGCATGGAACGGGCACCTTAGATAGATTTAGAAGCTGCATCATTATCAGAAACATGTGCAGCATTGGCTCAAGGCAATACAAACACTGAATGGACCTTACATTGCCCCAAACCATGCCCCAGCCATGCACGTTCTTATTCAAATGTAACATGTAGTGTTGATATCATATTTCTGTACCATCTCGCACTCGACATTTACTTATATTGTTACAAGGAAATTGTGTTCATATAAATCATGCAATGACGTTTAATAGGTGCAATGCTGAAAATGGGTTACAGCTGAGCATCGAGAATTTTCACACAAAACTTCAATTTTTACAAATGTCGCAGGTCTGAAATTCTCCCTTGCACAAACACCCCTTCTATAATACCGTAATGAAGTTGTTAGCCATATATCCTAAATGATCTCGTCACTTCAGCACAAGATTTAGCGATAAATCATAAAGATGCTTTGTCCTGCTAACCAGCTAAATTTTAGGTACAACACGAACCATTGCGTCGGTTAACTACAACATCTTCTGCTTGCATTGGATGCATTTAACAAACACAGCTTTTTTCATTCACTAAGCTCAATACCAGGTTTTAGTCTGCACGGATTTGCATTTGCATGGAACAATTGCATTTGCGATGGTGGCCGCCCCGGCAATGTTAAAATACACTAGCAAATGTTGGGTTGCCCTGCTCATGCTGGTACTTAAATATTAAGAAAAAAACTAAGGTAAAAGTCACTATTGCACCACAGTCACCCACTTCGGGCATCATTTAATGACATCGGATGGGCTATGGGATGAAAGACACGGAACTACAATATGAAAATAACATTTCGTCTAAATGAAGCATCAAGAGCCAACGAAAAACGCGCAGAAGAGGGTTAGGTGGGACGACCCTCAGCACAGCCCACCAATAATTCACACGCTGGTGCTTCTGACCTGGAAAAACATAACCTTACAATTTCACATACATCTTCCGGGAGCCGACACCAGGATATGACTGCCATCGATGCCCCCCCCCCCCCCCCCCCAGGCGCAGGGCAGTCCGGTCCGTCGGTAAACGCGTGCGCTTCCGCAACCCCCTCGGCTGCGTGAAGTCACACATGCTGGTGCGGCCCTCGGCGGCTCATGGGGCTGAAATTGTCGCGGACTGTTAGCAACAAAACCACTTGGCGCTGTCAAACGTAACGCTCGAGTAGTCTCGACTCCGAGAAACCATGACAAGGCTCGGTTTGCCTCGCAAGACAAGTCCTGTGGTATCTTTTTTGTATATTTTTTTTTTGTCATTGCCATTGGGAGGCGCTTAGCATTCAGATGCAGGACACTACATGCCTTGCGAACAAATGAAAAAGCTCCTCTGTAGGTGTCTGTTTTGGAGCAATGTGTTTCAGCTGGAGTAAGGCTGCCACGCGTGCGCCGCTCTCAGCTCCAGTCATTAGCCTATTGCAATGAAAAGTGGTTGAGGTATCACTCCACTACCAAAATAAGATGGTGACGAGGTCAGGTGCCCCGCGGCTGGTAAGTTTTGGAAGGAGAACGTAACACACGAAGTGTTCCACTGAAACTCAATGTACTTCTAGCATGACACATTGTAAACGTTCACCGGAGAGGCATGTGGAAAAACTTGCAGACATTTAGTTTCGCCACGCCGAACAGGCAGCCTACAGTCCCCATCTCCGAAGTAGATGCCATGGCCCACAGAGCAATAGCCACTCGCTTTCAGGTGCGGGGGGAGGGGGTGGACGGGATGGGCCATGCTGGTTGGATCGGGATAAAGGTTTGTGGCCACCAGTTCCACAACAGCCCAAGACGTTGGTGATGGTATCTGGTGATGAGGTACCAAATAATGCCTCAAATGTGGTAAAGACGTGTGCAAACGAATGAACATGCAAGGGTGGCGGAAGGAATAAAGTCACTTTTGAAAGGCATGAACCTTGTCAAACAAATCATCAGGTCGGTTCAATCCAGTACAAAAGTATTACTGAATTACCAAAATACATAATCTTTCGCATTTGGGAGCACAGCTTTCAGAGAAATCAGCGAATCGTGCGAAAGACATTTCCAACACATCATTGAAGTGGATGGATGTAGATGCTCCACAGATCCCTGCGAGATCTATGGAGCACTAGCTCACAATTAACCATTACCATTTTTAAAATCTGCCTACGATTATAAATGGTAAATTATGACAGGAAAGATGGCGTGCCATGTTTGTAAAATACCATGACAATCGTGGTCCATTGAACTGATATCGTTAAGTGAAAAATAGTTCGGCACTGCAAAACATCCAATGATAAATAATTTTCACCCATCTGTCTATTATATTACTAGAGGGGATATGTGTGCGTGTCCCCGCCATGTCATTGGGATCATATGAAGGCCAAGCGATAAGGAATTTTTCCATGAAATTTTTACACCAGGGCCTGCTGGCTGTCTGTCTGACTCGGTCAGAATTCTGCGTTTCGCAAAAATAAGCGCGTGCGTGACGAAAAGAGCGCAAAATTACATAGGTTTAACACGGGCGACGCCAATTTCGGGATTCCGGCCGGCGGCCCGACACGCTCGCTTCCCGGGGCCATCCCACTGGTGTTCGTTTCTTGCACCGCGTGGCACGTGCACACGTGTTGAAATGAACTCTGTCGTTTTTGACGGTTTTTATGTTTACCGTTATATCTCGACACCCAAAGCAGGTAGAACCCTGAATTTTTTCCAACATTCACAATTCAGGCGGCTTCACTTTCAGTTGAATTGCGAGTTTGTGCAACTCACTGTTGTGCTGTCAATTGCAACACGATTTGCAACGGACCGAGTTTTAAAGGTCGACGCCGAATACAAGCCGCTGCCGTCAAAACTATGTGTGTCATAGCGTTGAAAACTATATCAGTGTGTTGGCCGATTCTTCCTGTCTCTTGTACATCCTTATTTCGATCACATGTGGAAAAGGTCGCTCGCTAATGAGTGTATACTGAAGAGTTACGCGACCGCTTTTTCGCCGCGACGACGGCAGTTTACTGCCCAGGCTCCCAGTGTACACCTCGGGAAAAAACCAACCTTGTACCCCTTCACACCAGCCCATCACCAAGTCAAACGTAATGTGCGTACCTCTGGCTTCTGTTAAGATGGGATCAGGGGAAACAGACATTTTGTCATTGTTCCTTACAAAATGCCAATACTTCTTTCCATGAAAGTAGCCTACGCCTAACCTAAGGACGTCTCCCTTCCTCTCATCCTGTCTTACCTGTTCGTATCACAGCAGCAGTTGCGAGGAACTGATTCTTGCACAATTCCTGTTGCCGCTTGCCATGCACTTGACCAACTGAACCTCACTTAGAGTAGCCCATATATTGAACATTTGGACTCACCTACCTGTTGGCAGCAGCACTCGTGATAAAAACATGATAAAACTAATTTTTGGCTGGTTTCAACTTGTATTTTTATTCAGTTCATTTGTGTATGCTTGTTGACATCAAAGTTGACCGCACGCAAATCAATACGGTTTAAATCACTTTGAAAAAAACTTATTTTGACTGTTATGGTTAACCTATGTCAAGGGCAATAATGGGTACGCTCCACAAAACAATCTCTTCGAAAATAGCAACTTTTAGATGGCCATGCCAGTATTGCTGCTCGCCTTTTCAGCTGCAGCAAAGGCATCCATTTGGGCTTGTTTATTCACATTTAATGACAAAGTTTGAGATGCTGGCTTCACATTTTAGATGGGATGGTCTTTGTTACATGCCAATATTTATCTCATATTATGATTGCTATGCAGCTTAGAGTATCCCTGTGTGTAAAATATAGTGCGTGCATACAGTAGTCATTTGCCGGTCAGCAAACCATGACAATTATAGAAAACATCTTGTTAAAGCGGCAGCCATGAAGGACCACTTTAAGAAATTTGGGGCCAGTAACCAAGAATATGATACAAAATAAGCCCATTGCATGCCTTCATCATGATTTGTCTTATGGCAAAACTCGATGAATTAAGACAGAAAATGGCCAACTCTGGTTGCCAATCATGTGTTGAAAGCAGGTAAGGTAAGCAATTACTTGGTTCATAAGAGACTCACTGGCTTCTTCCTGCTCCCCTAAAAGAAAGTCAGTACCTTTTGCATAGTCTGCTGGCAGACGGGGTCATCCCACGCACTCCCAAAATATAAATATCAATCATTCCCACCAACCTACGGCATTAAAATGCGAAACAAGTAAGAGGTGTGCATGATAAACATCGCCGGAGGGCAGAATTTCGCCATCAAACATTTCTGCCCTAGCTGCGTCAGGTCTGTCCTAAGGCTCTGTATGACGGCATTAGGATAGCCTCGCCAGGTAGCCTGGCGAGTTAGACAATCGAAAGGCTTAGATATATCAATATTGAGCACCGCCATGAACCAAGAAAGCGGATACCCGAGGGTTTAGGAGGACAAAAATGGCGGCAAAAATAAGTTCCGAGCTTTTTTTGTTTTTTGTCTTCTTCATTTGTTCACTCTTGGGTGTATATGAAACGTGCGTGGGCGGCTGGCGAATTAAATTGAATCAAATTAAAAAGGAAGGAAGAATAAAGTGGTATGACACCCGTATGATACCAGGAAAAACAAAAGGGGCTGAATAAATATAAAAACTGGTACTTTTCTCGCAACATTTTGTAATCAGCTGATTTGACTTAAAATATGTTAACATAAGTGCTCAAATGATGAACATCTTGTAAATTCAATTTAGAAGGCATTTCTTGAACTTTTCACTCCTGCATTTTGGGAGTGATGCAATTTAGTGGTCAAGTTTCATCGGGAAAAAAGAAATACGGGGAGTAAAGTTCTCTACCAGGCCTTGCTGGTAATTACACCAGGCTCTTTCGTGGTGTGGTGGTGAGAGCAAAAAAATAGGGGATGCGTGAAAACCTTGCATTTGGCACACAGCTGCAGATCGTGATGCATTTTGTAAACAAACCAAACTCAGTGCGTACAAGCGGCTGGAGTCGCTGGGGATCTTGCACTTGGAGGTACCTGGCGCCACTGCTATGTGCATACATAGACGTGATTCATATGTAGATGAGGCAGGACAAAGCCATAGGTGTCCAGGTTCTGTAGGGCCTCGTTTATGCTTGGTGGTTTCAAATGAGTTCGGTTTTGGATGACATCTGAAAACCTCAGAATGGGAAATAGGGATTTGGCATGTGCGATTAGGCAATGTCAGGGGGGAGTGAAAAATTCACAAAATATGGGGAAAAGGAGTGAAAAATTCCTCATAGGGTGTTGCTTTACGCCCAAAGTCGCCCCCCCCCCCGCCGTCATCCCTAACTGCTTCAATTTAGCAGCAGATTGACATCCAATGCCAGTTGGATATTCCGGGGTGTCACGATCGCCGGAAAATCTCGTGTGCGTAACCTTCTCGACACGCTGATTCCGAAAATCACCGTCTTTCGGGTGGGGTCTTGCGTAACCTCTGAGTTACAAGGCGCGTAACATCGCCAGATCGACGTTGCGAGGCGTTTCGTTTGCCCCCAAATTTGGTGTACAGAGCCTTCTCAACACTCTGATGCCGAAAATTAATGTCTGGGGTGGGATTTTGCGTGACTTCCGAGTTATTCGACGCGTAGTCTCGGCCATTTTCAGTACCTGATCGAAATGTCGGCCGAACGACGTTTTGGCTCGGGAAGTCTTGATTGAATCCGGTGGTGGTTCTGGCCCATCCTCTGGCTGAGCGGACACGGGCGCGCCTGTCGCCGAACCGAGCTTGTCGACAAGGTTCTGGGGCTGCCACTCGGACAGAGCAAGCACGCAGAAGCTGGCGAACAGACGATCCATGTCGTCCAGACTGGCGGCCGCTTGAAGCCTAGCGAAAAGCCACATGTAGCCCGCGGCGCTGTCATGTCGCACACCGTGCTGTTTGAGCACGTGGGAGAGGCGGCGCGAGACATGTGGTCCGCAGAGGCTGGTGATTGTGTCCGGAGGTCGGCTTCCCTTCGTCGCCCGCCAGCACGCCTCCAGGTACGTCATAAGAGCGGCCTTCAGCACACTTTCAGCTACTGCGTGAAGCGACGCCCAGCTCAAGTCCATGGCGATGCGTGGTGGCGTGAAGGCGTCTCGTGACAATCTTGAATTCTCGGGCTAGATGCGATAGAAAGTGTGCCAGGACCGGAACAGTGTGGCACTCAGCAAGGAGATGAGCGAGCGGGTAGCTCGTTTCAACCTCCTTCACGCCCTCCGCCACCACGCCACCACGACACCAGGGGCGCTTGGCTCTGATCTGTTTCATCACAGACCCCGTTGCGTCGATGTGCAGGGTCGTCTGGTGTCCATGGTACTTTCGTAAGAAGTGCTCTCGATACAGGTGCACTACGAACGGGATCTTGCCGATTAGATGGATGCCGCCCTGCAGCGCCTTGCTTGCCGATTAGGTGGACACCGCCCTGCAGCGCCTTACTTCTCGAGTCGGCCGCAGCCGAATCCTCCATGCGGCACGTCATGTCTTCCGTCCAGTCTGCCGGATAGCGTTCGGCGACTCTGCGCTCGCACGCCGCCTGGCGAAGTACATGAGGTGGTGGGGCCTCCATCAGGTTGCCGGCCATTTCCTGCCGCACCACGTACGGGTCCCGCTCCTCGACTCGGCCGGCAACTTGGCTCCGTCTCTCCCCCTTCAGGTACCGGTGGGCATGGCACAGGCCGTGGGAGGTGTGGGACGTGCCCAACTGCCGACAACATACAGGCGCGTCGCCCGTCCCTGGTTGGTTGTCTATTGTAAATTTGAATTTGTAGCAAATTGGAAGGTGGCATTTGGCGGAGAGGTGAGATAGGCGAATGTTTTTTATGCGAGCTTGCCTTCTTCATACGGCAGTATCGCACTGCCAACACGCATCTTGATTTGGCCGAAGGCCGGCAGAAAGCATCGTAAAGGTAATCATGCCAGCTCTTTGTTTGATGCCCATGAAGCATGTTGGTCGTTTCTTCAGTTCTCAGGATGAAAGAAAGTTCGCGCGACACCTGCACTCCCCATGTCCCTCTGTGCTTCTGTGCTTCGGAGGGCGGCGACGGCGCACGTGAAGGTGTGGAGGAGTTCCCGGGCGACAAGTCTGGCTGCTGCCGGGGACGTGGATTGGCCCGGGCTTCAGATGACGGCTGTGCGGAAAGCAAACTGCGGCTGCTGTGACCGTGAGGGGCGAGTGGCGGTGCGGCGGTGTGGCTGTGTGGCTGCTTGCGACTCAGCGGCTGCTGGACGGCTCCGAGACACTTCTTGGGCTGGATGCGAACGCAGTGGTGTGGCTGCTTGTGTCGTGCGACCGCGCGGGCGCGGCCGGCTGTGTTTGTGCCTCCGGGCAGTTGTCCACGTGACCTGGCCGAGGTCACGTGCGCGGACCGGAGCAGCCGCAGATTAGAGGTAGGGACGGCCGGTTGAGGTCGGTGGTTAAATCTGTCCTGCGCAGGTGCTGGGTGTTGCGTATTTAATATCCGAACAGGGATTCAAGCGCACTGCTTGCGATTCAGCGGCCGGTGGACGGCTCCGAGACGCTTCTTTGGCTGGATACGAGTGCAGCGGTGCAGCTGCTTGCGACTCAGCGGCCGGTGGACGGCTCCAAGACGCTTCTTTGGCCGGATGCAAGTGCAGCGGTGCAGCTGCTTGCGACTCAGCGGCCGTTGGACGGGTTGAAGACACTTCTTTGGCTGGATACGAGTACGACAGTGCAGCTGCTTGCGACTCAGCGGCCGGTGGACGGGCTGGAGACGCTTCTTGGCTGGATACGACGAATGCAGCGGAAGCGGTTGACGTGTTGGCACCGCCGGTGGATGTTGGTGGGTGTCTGTTGTCAAAGGACCCGAATGAATCGGCGCCGTGAGATCCAGCACGCGCTTTGAACACGCATATGTCATAATAATCAGGCATATGGACGTCAATCAGTTATATTCCCTTAGCAGGAATATTTCTGAACAGCAACGTTACTAGACATGTAACGCTGTGTCGCATAGCTCTCCGGCTCCACCATTTTTTAAAAAAAATTGATTGGTAAATGTCGTTCCGAGCACTAAGTACGCTATCATGCATGTCACAGGGTTGTTTGCACAATTTTGTTTCAACAGATTTGCGTCATTTTGCTCTAGAGCCTCTTAAATGTTGCTTGTTTCATCAGACGGTGTTTTTTTTATTATTTTGCACTGCAATATTACCGACATTACATTTCCTCAGTTGATTAAAATAGCAGCTGAGAGTTGCAGTACAGCTGCAGAAAACGAGCCTGGGTCCACTCGATCCAAATATCTAGGACAGGCGTCGCGGCGGAAAGAAACATTTGCTCAGAGGCGGGCGGGCGTATGCAGGAGCGTAGGCGGTGCGTGCAGAGTCACGCTCATTAGTGCGCAAACCAAGGACCCGACCGTGTAAAGCCATTTTCAAACATTGATGCTAGATCTCGGCAGCCAAAGCAGCTTGAAACTTCACACGACATGCATGTTGAAAGCAAATGGGTTAGCTACAACTTGCTACAGCTCAATGACGGTCCCAAAACTGTTCAATCGATAGACCCCAGCGATTGACAGGGGGAGAAGCCCTTACCGACATTAAGACAGCGCAATAAAGCTATTGCCAAACTGCCACGAAGCTCGCAAAGAACTGGCCATTTGTGATGTAATAAGCAGAAACGGTTCGCGCTGGCTTTGATGTGCGAAGAGGCATCATTGTTGGAGCCCGAGACGGAACGTTTCACAAGTCTCAACGGCGGAGCGGAACTTGAATGGCATGGGAAGCCAGAAATTGCCTCGTGGGTTTAATATTCTCCGAACCTCTACGAAGAGGCAGTCTTAGGTACGAGTGTCCCGAATGAAATGGCCGTAGCACTGAAAATAGCAGAACCTATCATTGACATATAAACGTACCGGAAATGTGCACGGTAGTAAATACTATGAATTCATGGCTGCACTAGTGCATCCGGAATATTTCGCATGCATGGGTTCGAGTCATTAGATGCGTCATAACACAGGTCATCAGACAAAAACATCCATGGTATTCTTGCACAGTATCGTAAAGACATCCCAGCATTCCGGCACGACTGCCGGACCAGATTGACCCTTCCTCGCCAGATGCTAATGGAGAAAAACTGTGGGTGCCTGAGATTTGTAGTTAGTACCGATGAATTGCGTGCTCAGTGTACCGCGCAACGTCAATCCAATACATGGAATAAGCTGCCCACGTAATCCTTAAATGTATCATACAATGCGATGTGCGATGTACAAACTTAAGGCCTGAAAGACAAAAGTTCAGGCTCTTTGAGCCGATACTTCAACTGCCAATTATTTACCCACTGCAACTCCGAGGCAACGGTACCTATTGAATGCGGTGCTCCGTTTGTTGAAAAGGTTGCGGTAGCGCTCCATCCGATTCTTATTGGAGATCCGCTCACGCCGGTTGGTGGGGCACCGCTCCCGTTCCACCACCACCTTCCAAAATCGCCTGTCCAGCGCGCCAGCTGGCTTACTAAGGCTTCGCAGCGCCTGACAACACGTAGTAAGCGCACTTAATGAAAAAAGGATAAATGAGGTATGCGATAACGGGCGATACAGGTGAACCAGTGGAAAATTATTCTTACGACACACTGAAGGAGTGTAGCGCATCGTAAAAGTGTGAACTTTGACACGTAGATTTGGATGAAACCAGGTCAAATTGGCTGGGGAGTGGAAGTTACATTTATGAAGCAACCATTGAGCAGCCAATTTGACACATAACCGCGGCCAAAATTACACAGTTGTATAACTGTCTAGGAAATGTGTATTTCACCAAAGGTTTGCCAACTAGACATTCACGGATGTTTCAAACTCGCATGTAACTTTTAGCAATGTGATACAAAATCCAGATTGCTAAACCTTGCGGGTTGGTTTCGCTTCTACCTACATGCAGGGTGAATGTCGTTCTGTACGTACGATCTCCAACTGCTGATTCATTCTGCTTCCGCTTTCCGCCTGGTGCGTGCCATAAACCGTTCCACCTGGTGCATACCACCCCCACCGTTCACTTCAGACGGCGTTCACAACGACCGGCAAGAGATTTCGTAGACGACGTAATCCGATACGCGATTTCAAATATCAGGGTCTAAGAAATTGACATGAAGCAGACACGCTCGTTCTACTAAACGGCCTGTTCGATCGCCTTGAAATCTCCATCAATCGATTCAATGTAAACAGGAGAGTAATGGGTTGGCCATGTCAAGACCTGACCTAAGGCAGAACACCTCATAAACATGAATGGATAACTTAGCGCGCAAACCAGTCAACTCAAAATTCCAACCTACTGCACCAATCGCTGCACGACGTTCACCATTGGATGCGCCACGTCATTCCAACTTCCAATTGATATCAAATGACCCTAGAGCGGGTCAAAAGTCATCAAATTTCACCACTTAAAGCTCATTGCCTGCAGGCACCTCAGCTCTCAGAATCAACCGAACGGATCGCTGCTAAACCTTCCCATTGGATGTGCCATACCTGATTTTTCTCAGTTCATAATTTGGTGACTATGTCAAGTCAAAACCCATCAAGTTTCCAGCTTCCTGCTTGCAGCCAACTCATTCATCAGGACATACCGAACCGATCACTGCCAAGCCTTCACCATTGCATGGTTGGATGTGACATACCTAACGTGAGCGCTCTGCACGCTAAATTTGGAGGCAACAGAGACACCTTGCAACGTCGATATTGCGATGTTACGCGCCTTGTAACTCAGAAGTTACACAAAATCCTCCCGCAAGACTGATGTTCGGAATCAGCGTGTGGAGAACGTCCTGCACACCAAATTTTGAGGCAATCGAGACGCCCCGCAGTATCCGACTAGTGATTTTCGGAATCAGCGTGTTCGGAAAGCCCTGCACACCAAATTCGGACGCAATTGAAGCGCCCCGCAACGTCGATCTGACGCAGTTACGCATCGTACAACTCGGAAGTTACGCAAAATATCGAGACGCCCCGCAATATCACTTTGGGTTGTTATGCGCCTTGTAACTCGGAAGTTATGCAAAATCCCGTGCCAAAGACAGTGAATTTCGGAATCAGCGTGTTGAGAAAGCCCTGTACACCAAATTTGCAGGCAATCGAGACGCCTCGCAATATCCAACTGGGGTGTTACGCGTCGAATAACTCGGAAATTACGCAAAATCCCACCCCAGGAGTTCGTGATACCAACAATGCGGTGAGCTGGAATCGCTTTGAACTGAGATTGGAGTGAAAAATTTCACCGCCAAAAAACATGGGTGAGTGAAAAATTTCACTCAAAGAAGCTGGAACTTGCCGAGTCAGTGAGAGAAGCCTAGCTCAAAAAGACACACGTTTTAAGTTAGCATGGATGTACTCTCAATAAGCATCACAAAAATTGTTTTCTCATATCTGCGGTCATTGCAATGGCATATAACACATAAAAGAGTAATAATCTTGTTGTAGCGTGATAAACTCCAAAAACTTCATCTAAGTAATGCTTTGATGCTGTGCTTCGCACCTCAATTTCACAGGATCTTCAACACTATGCACGCCCGTGAATCATTTTGAACATTAAGTGGAGAAACATCTCCAGTAATCCAAATCTGTTTCCGAATTCGGAACTTTCAGAATCCCAACTGAGTGTACTGAAATACGTTAAAATCAATCGGTAGATAATAAACATCAACTCATGATCGCATCACGTTTTGATGAGCTGGCAACGAACCGTACAGCCGCGTTGCTAAGGTGGACGTCGGTGTCGCGTCTTTTGTCGAGTGTGATTTGCTGACTCTGCGGTGCGAAATCTCCAATCGCGAGCAGTTTAACGCGACCTAAGTGGCCTGGCGGCAGCAACTTACTGGCAGCTTGAACGGGGCAAAAATTTGCCACACCGGCGTCGGAACGAGAGGGTAATAGATACCAGGTAGAACGAAACTCAGTACAAAATACTGCAGCAGGAAACCAGAAATATGCTAGATGATCAGCGCAGGTTAAATATTCGGTTTGTGCTAAATGTTTGGCAGCCGGTATCTGAGGGTAACTTGGCACACGGGATGTAATGGTGAGTGTATTTAAAAATGAGATGAATGCTATGCCCAGAAATTTTGCATTAACTCAGATAGTTGTACAATACTTAACACTGGCAGCATGCGTTTGATAATAGTACATAATTCGGCATATTGCATAAGGATTTGTAAAGAATTATGTTATGGACCACTCCGGCTTCGAAGAAACAATCCTTTGATTGTGGATACGACACGTTACTGATACAGCTGCTGAGACCACTGGACAGGTCGAAAAAGTCAGAAAATTAGTGGTGTGCCGCGTACGAAAACTGATCCGGTACGCCGTGGGTTTGAACTCTAGACAAAAGGGTCGATACCCCGGATCAAGGCAATCAAACTATCTTTCGTTCGGTGTCGGGCTCATCACAATTGGCCTGGTACAACTTGGTTCGCAGCCCTGTGAAAAGCAGGCCTTTAGCAGGCGAATACTATGGGCCAGTAGGAAAAGTACGTCGCAGAGCGGTTATGCTACCAACGCACTACGAAGGGAGCTGCGCCCGAATGGTAGAGCAGCGTGTCCGCCCAAGCCTGCTATTCGCTAGCTGATTTCACGCGGTCCGCAACGTGTCACCACCGACCGGAAACGCACGAAACCAGCGAATGAAACGGAAACGGAAGCGGCGCTTTGATGGCCGAAGCTAAAAACGAAACCAGACTCGGGGGAGGATTTAAAATTTGTCAATCCCTCAGAAGCGCTGTCACGCAGTCCAAACGGAAATAACCGAAAAGGTATCGTAAGTCCACAACATGCAATTTTCACCCGAAGTCAGTTCAGAGAACGGGCCTGAAAATGACCTGACACCTGCAAAGGTGAACACTGGCCACATACCCCGTGGTGAGCCCAAAGCTATCTAACGGGTGAGCCCAGTACGCGGCACATGCAGTTAGACTGTTGGGTTTCCACAGCAGCCCATGGCCGAGAATGCTCCCTTCATATTGGCAATAATTAAGGTTGTTTGTGGATCACAGCAAAACATTGTTAATTTATTGGCCGGCTTGCGTGCGGTGGATTCGATACCAAGAGAGCATGTCGGGCTTCACAAGACGATCATGTTACAAAACCGTCGGGATCGGCAGGCTCCGTCTCTGCAGACGCCAGGCTTCGAGCCGTGCTGCCGGCGAGCGCCTTGGTCGGTTGGGACGAATGATCGTCCTAAGCGCAGGCTCTCGGCTTTCGCCGATCCGCGACTCTGGAGCAGGACTCAACCTAGAGAACCGCTAATTGGATGAAACAGGCAAGGCTTTCACCAGTTTCACTGCAGATTTTTGGAAGCTTGCCGGCGGTCTCCACTGGTACTTAAGCGTTACGAAATCACTCATCCACGTACCTCATCACGAACACTTCCACCGTCCAGCTCAGATGTCTTTCGGTACTAGTTAATGAGATTCTCATTCAGGTTCTCAATCTACTGACAGCAGTAGAAGATTGTTCACCACAGATGACGTCACTGTTGTCTGATTAGATGGACAAGACCGAAGGCGGATCCCCGTACGCAGAGGAAAAGTGACACATCTAGTCCGTCTGTCAGCTAGCGACGGTCCTTAGCAGATTTTGCCGTGGTCATAATAGTGTTTGTCGTGACGACAGTTGCAACCAAGGCTTTAGAAACAACACGGGGCCTGAGTGAATAACACAAAAACGCATTACATGAGTTACATAACTGACTCCCAGCCTTATTTCACTGGTAGTTGGACATATGTCTGGAGTAAAGACGCATAGGCTCCTGTAACTCTCAGCGTTTTGCTGAAATGTCGAGCATGCTGCAATTGCGTGCTAGATGAAGGACTTCGCAAAAAGTTGAGTTGTTGCGCGGTAATCGAGTATGAAATAGGGTTTTCTCGGCGCCCGTGATGAGCGTGACTGATACGCGAAGAAAAATGACGGTTCTGGCTATGGCCAACATTCACTCAATTAGTTCCAGTTATGAATTCCACATCACGACAATGCACACTACACCTCATACTGCGTATAGCGATACCATTATGATGATGTACACATGATTCAGGCATGGGTGATGTGTTCACCATGGAAATATTGACGAATTTTTGCTTAGGTATTTTGTTTTTAGTTTCATACCGTAAAAACAAGACAATGTTTTTCTCTCGTTTAAAAAAAAATTGGCAATAAATATCAGTATGACATTAATGACAGCTAACCAACCTTATTAAGCGCCAAATATTTGCGGATAGGGCTACGTGGCAATTACATTTCATTTTCATTGCATTTCATTTACCTTTCCTTGAATTATGTATTATGGTTGTTTGGGGCTGAATCCCATGTCACATCAATTCGTCATCATCACATTATCTTCCTTTCGCATACGAGCATGTATAGATAACATGATGTGATGAAAGAGAAATCATTGCCATGAAAGTGACCATGTGTGGGAATTTTTGCGACTGTTCCATGACATGCCTTTAAGTCCATGCCCAATAACTTGCCGCATGCGCTAAATTATATCAAAGGTATCATAAAGGCTAATTTTTCCCCTGAAACTTTATAAGAAATATAGCACTCCACTCTTTTGCATCGATCTGCCATGGACTGCGATGACATAGCCGAAGACGGGCGTCTAAGGAGTCATAGAAAGAGGGGCGTCTGAAGTTCTCGCCGTTAGAAGAACCGCCAGAAGGACTGTATTGCAGCGCAGGTATTGGGATACGCATATGTGGCAGCATGCCATAAGCCAGAATAGTGCAAACTGCGCATGCTGTTGAGAAAATGATACAGATATTTTACTTACACCCCATTGTTTGTGATGTTTAGAGTGGGGACATTGTGTGACTGCTCTTGGCATTGATGAAATCATGTCAGAGTGTTTTACTCATGCATAAGTCAAGGTGATCTGTAAACTGGATATTGTATAGCTGTTATGAAAATGTTTGCGTTATTGCTGGGGAATTAAGAATTCCACCCCTTGCAAAAATTACGAAATCTTCATTTCATACAAGACCTGGCCGGAGTGGTAGCTATTTACGCAGCAAGTTCAAAACAAATTGCTTTAACCCATCCACTGGCTACTGAATGTCTTTCAAAGGTCAAAGTAGGCTGTGACAGACAACAGGCCTCATCGGCCACTAAGATGACCCGATACAAGATTAATGCGATTACATTGGATTGCTGCGGGGCAAGTGGTCTGGAAGCATGCATCACATGACATATTTTATTGCATGCTGGCCTAGCATTACCTCTTGGCATTTTACTTACTCTTGACTATTGCACGGAGTAATTGCATTTTGTGATGAGGGGGGGGGGGGGGCATCCCCGGCAATATTGCACTATGCACTAGCGAAGGTTGGTTTGCCCTTCTAATTTGTTTCTTAAAAAAATACAAACAATAACTGAGGTAAAAGTTGCTGTCGCACCATGATCGCCTACTTTGGGTGCCATTTGATGGCATTGGCTGGACTACCAGATGAATGAAACAAAAGTACAAGGTGAAAATAGCATTGGGTCAAAATGAGGTGGTCCAGACCCACCCAATGAGAAGCACAAATTGGTTGGAGGTGGGGTGGGACAGCCCTCAGCACAGCCCACCAATGATTTGTATATCTTAATTCTTGTGATCCTGAAAGGCATAACATTACAATTTCACACAAGCTGAATTATGCCAGAAAACTCAGGAAATTTTTGACATCCGATTACGCACTCTACATAGTGCAGGCTGATAATTCCTTTTATTTAATTCATGCAGCTCTGTTGAATTGATATAATTGCTGCTTGGCTTATTTCATAGGTAGTAACACCCCTGTAGCGGTGCAAGGTTATCGCTGCGTATGCTGTATATTCAAATGCCAGTCAGACATATTCCTTGTATTCGTACACTGAAAACTGACAAGCTTCTCGGCTACCTTAAGATACCTGAGAACACCTTGGCCAGTCACTTGGCATGCAGCACTACACAGCCGGTACCCTATGGCACACTGTTCATAACTGGCTCGCTGTGCAGCAACTGAGACAGTATGTGATCGATTATGAAGGAGAAAGTTTAGAATGAGTCACGTGAGTCACGACGTGTAAACCGAGACAGCATGTGACTTGGCAGAAAACAAGATGCATCGGACTGAACTAGAGGTATCTGAAAATACTTTAAAACAATCCGTCCCTCCAACACATCCTTCCAATCCACAACACTTCAAGCGTTTTACGACTGATCAACGCGATTACACCTAGTTGCCCCAAAAAACCAAGGATGCCGCTAGCACAGCACTGCCAACTTTTAGGTACAACATCCCAGATCTGGTCTTAATCTCCATTCTGGTATGATTATAGTTTGTGTCGATACCTACTAGTCAAAACTTTGGAGTACCCAGTGTCCTGTTGCCCTGGGGAGTATATACTTTTTTGAAGAGATGAAACGCGCTTCGGTTGGCCCAACCCCTGGAAACAGATATGTTAAAGGGTCTGCAGGCCTTTGACCTGACCTTGACTTTCCATGCCGGTATGACTTATAATTGTTTCTTTGAAGCTGCGCCCATCAGCTCCTTCCATTCGCCTATATTTCCAACGTAGGCAATTAATACCCGAGAGAGGAATTAATTATTCCCGCGAGGCTTGTTTCCCGGCCTTCCAGCTCAACCCGCTCGGCTCGCACGCCAGCCAATCAATGAATAGCTGATATTATGTATAATTGGAGCTGATGTTGAAGCCTGTTCGGAGAAGAAATAGTCTTGTCATGATCCGACCAAACTTATATAGCAAATTGCATTCTAACAACCGTTTCAAAAAGCTAAGCATACTGCGGTGGGCATGTATCGGCTGTTGACCATAACGTGCAGAGTACACTTGTGACGTCATCAGTGGAGCACAGCGGAATCTGGCCTGACGGTTACACCTTCTGTTCCATGGCCTTGGTGCAGGTGAAGACTGTCATTGGCAATTCGGGGAGGGCCACTGGTTCCTTGGAGAGAGGCCAACGGTATCGCCGGCGGAAGGCCACTGCTGACATCTTAGGGTGACTGGCTCCAGCGTGCACGCCGCTGGTGTCCCGGGCATGACTGGTGAGGAACGCCACGGTTGAAGGGTCGTTGATGGTGCCCGCGCGCAGGCGTGGCATGGACGCAGACGCTACGCAGACGTGGCGTCACCAGGAGACTTAAGTTTGGTAGCCCGTGGCCTGATTTTTGGCTGATATTATAGGAGGGCTGGTAGATACTAGTGGCATGATTACGAACGGAGATTTCGCCAATGAACTGAGTAGCCATCCTGTTTTGGGTCTTTATTTCAGTGGTATGCGAATAGATATTTTACATTTGGCATTCAAAGCATTCTAAAGACAAATCAGTACTACGCCTGTTTCCAGAAATAAATCCTACCAGACCACGTTTTCAAGGCTCAGTGTACGCGCCATATCCGTCGAAGTCAACGTGCCTGAACATTTGCATGTTATGCCTTTTTGTGAAATGTATATGTATTCGTAAATAAATGGTTATGATGTGAAATGTTTACATCAAATTTATAAATGGACAATGATTGCCCATTTGTCGTCGTACTGCAGTACCTAAATAGGGTGAAATGTGAAAATAAGGTAATGTCAGAAGGGCAGGTGCCAAAAATTTCGCTTTTTCTTTACTTTGGTCTTACTACTCCTCGGCTAACTTGCAGATCCATAATATCGGATGGGTTAAGTAAGAACGGTACGCAGGGAATAATACCCCGACTATCCTTATATATATACCCAAGGCCATTTACCAGGTGATATATGGACCGCCACTCTTTGACTGGCAGAAACTGCAAAGCTTGCCAGAAATCGTCCCATTTTACAGGGAAATCTGCTATCTTGAACTGAAATGCCGCGCTCTGCATTTGCGCCTCCCGGGGCTCACCTCTCACCCCTCCATTAGGGTAAGCCAACCCTGCACTCACCCCTGTGACGCCCCTCCTTAGGCTACAGGAAGTGCGCTCCAACTTCTGAATGCGCGTCCCACGGTGTTGCAAGCCCGTCTGGGCCACCGTTTCTCATCTCCACCCTATACCGTTGTTCGCTTTTACACAGACTGTTTCCAAGAACTTTCGGCTGGAGTTCTCCGGGATAAATCACTGGTGAATGGGTTACTCCATCTCTGTCAGGGGCGGACTGGTAGCGCATTTCAGCAATATTTTGTACCTGTAGTGCAAACCAATGCCATTTCCCAAGTGAAAATGGATCATTGAACGTCCTGGGCTGGGCCTTTAAAAAGTCGGTTCATGGATATATTTATGTTTAAACCAGCCTGCAAAAAACGGCGTTTTCACGCGGCCGTAGCATTTGTGCCAAATGACTTAGTCACAGGATGACGTCACAGCATCGCTACCCAGAAGACGGTAATGCGGGGACTTGGGCGCGGGTTGTCTGGGAGACTCCTCACAGGTAATGATGATGTGGGAACTGGAGGCATTGCCGGCGAGAAGCCTGATGATTCAGTTTTCGTAACTAAATGGCTTGCTGAAAGTCCTTTGGAGGTCAGTGGAACACTGATGCTTTGCGTCGGGATTCCCGTGGTATTAATGGTGCTTTGCCGGACCTTGCCACGTTCGAGCTAAGACACAATGTGTCTGAAAACACGCTTGTTACGCTATGTTTCTCCACCACAAGGTGACAGTTCTTGAAAAATTTCCCAAGGCGCGCAATAGATATTGGACGGGTAGCAACAAGCGTTGTACGGTAGCAACAAGCGTTGTTAAACCTTACAATTGCATTTAGTGCGGGCAATGGGCAGTTTTTTAATTGCTCTTTTTTCTTTCGATCAGATTTTTTGGTCTTCAAATCTATGTGGAGTGAAAGCAACTGGTTCACGTTGACACGGTTTAGAAAGACACTGTATATTTTGCGATGCACGAGAACCTGGGTGTGCCTTTACTTATTGAACACATCACGGGAGCTGTAGAGGTAGCACACCGTACGCAATATCATATTCCCATGTTACTGAACATTGGGGGCGCCGTTCCCATAGCTCCAATATACCCACTTATTATACTGATGGTTGTTACTAGTCAGGAAGTTGTAACACTTCAAAGCTTTTCCTTTATTTGACTGTCCTTCAAAAAATTTTGCACCGAGCGTGCTTGTGAAAGCTCTTTTTACAATTTCTTGTTGTTGACCTTGTATGAATTCTAGCCTTGTTTTCAAGCTACTTAGGTAGATGTAGCTGTTAATGATCATCGGTAAGGAATCCAGTGCAGGCCTCAGTTCGGCCCGTTTGGTCATTGAAAGTGTGGTTGGTGTGCATGATCATTATTGCTTGTAAAAACAATGGTATACCTGCTTAGGTAGCCTAATTATGTGTCGTTGCTACCATTTTCACCAAATGTATGATACAGGTCACGCAGTTTTATATAAGATAATGGGCCATATATGTGTAATTGTATTTCGCATTTACTTACCTGTCCGGGCACAATCTCAACAATGCATAAAATTGTTCATGTTCGGGGCATCCCAAGTTTTCGTCGAGTGACTTTTTTGTGTCCTTGTAACGTGTGCTTTCTGTACACTTCGCAGTGCTAATGAGGGTAATTTTGATGATAAGCCTAATTGATGCGCCCCTAATTGTTGTTCCCTACAGCCATCTGTGCATGTGTATCTTGAAAGGTTGTTATAAATAGGAAATGTGAGGAACAAGTATGATGCACGGTGAGCAGGCCTGTAGAGATGGAATTGACATGTATGTAGACCACGCAATAATCAGTTAATGCACTAGGATATTTTTTGGTTGCCGTTGTGCCTTACTTTACCTCTAAGGGCGATCAAGTGCTAGTTTGTGGTGCATCTGCCAGCTGGCTGTACAATGTTAATAAAGATTACTTTGTTATAGCTCTTTGTCATTTGCCTCAAAATTGTTGCTCCTTTGAGTCATGTATGTACTTGTATTCTGAAAAGGTGGTAGCAATATTTCCAAGCCGAGATGGAGTGTATGTGATTTTGGAGAAGCATGCTTATTTTATAGACCACTTATTTTGGTCAGTTCTTCGGTGTCATCAGTCAACGTACTAGATGTTGTGAGATGCAAGCGCCTTAGCTTCTCTGTCTGTACTGCAGAGCAAAAAGGTTTTTGTTCCTTCTGACAACTCCAGATTGCATTGTGCATTCTGAGGCATGGCAGTGGGCTAATAATGTAATGGCAATTAAACTTTTTTAAGAGAGAGAGAGAGAGAGAGAGAGGAGAGAGAGAGAGAGAGAGAGAGAGAGAGAGAGAGAGAGAGAGAGAGAGAGAGAGAGAGAGAGGAGAGAGAGACAGAGAGAGAGAGAGAGAGAGAGAGAGAGAGAAGAGAGAGAGAGGAGAGAGAGAGAGAGAGAGAGAGAGAGAGAGAGAGAGAGAGAGAGAGAGAGAGAGAGAGAGAGAGAGAGAGAGAGAGAGAGAGAGAGAGAGAGAGAGAGAGAGAGAGAGAGAGAGAGAGAGAGAGAGAGAGAGAGAGAGAGAGAGAGAGAGAGAGAGAGGAGAGAGAGAAGAGAGAGAGAGAGAGAGAGAGAGAGAGAGAGAGAGAGGAGAGAGAGAGAGAGAGAGAGAGAGAG
>NW_023596818.1:674959-799051 GCF_011947565.3 Pollicipes pollicipes | reverse complement strand
ACTTCCACCATGGCTCACATGCTAGGTTCGGCTCCGTCTATGCCACTTCCCTCCATGTCCTCCATTTCGATCGTGGAGAAACATCGCTGGCCCCTTTGTTCCAGCGGAATGCACAAATGTATTGCTACAGACGGGCGTACGTACGGAGTTCCTAAGAGGAAAGAGATCGAAGTTTGGCTCGCTTGCTCGCGAGAAGGTCCGGTGATTATAAATGGACAATGAGCGCGAAAGAAAGCTTTGCCTTCATAGCGTGCAGTCACATGCCTGGTCCACTTTCCATAGCGTTTCCTTGCCATCTTCATAGCTAGTCAATATTGTAGTGTTATCGGGTCGTCAGCGAGAAGATGGTTGAAAGATGCACTCAGCTCCGCGACGTACCATCCGGAGTGAACTGCATAATTTAGTGTCAGCGACGATGGTTGAAAGAAGCAATCAGTTCCGCGACACACCATCCGGATTGAACGGCATAATTAGTGTCAGCAATGATGGTTGAAAGATGCACTCAGTTCTGCGACACACCATCCGGAGTGAACGGCATGATTTAGGGTCAGCGATGATGGTTGAAAGATGCACTCAGTTCCGCGACACACCATCCGGAGTGAACTGCATAATTTATCCATGTGTTCCTAATGCAATGCAGACTAACGCCTTTCTTAGTTCCGCATTCAGTTGACGTCCAGCGCAACTCGCAGGGTGAAAATTTATAGATATTCATCAGCAACTGAGGTGGAGGTGTAATATCACGCCGCGCAAGCAAACCCCGCGTGGCTCGTATATGACACGGATGACCCCGCTTGGAGACCACGTCTCGTGGCACTGCTGTTTAAAGGGGATGATCCACATCTGCGTGGGGTCCGGAACTGAAATGGCCGTCTTGAGGACCTTTTGATGCAGTTCGCGGTCATGTCCTTTTTAAGACCAAAATGCTCTGTTTCCTGAGTTACACGCCTGCAAAAGTGCGAGAAGGTTTATTGGGAGCCTACTTCAAAGTCACCTTGGCATTAACGACCTCATAAAAACGTCATGCGACCGCGGTCATACTACAGGCTATTTTCTGCTTATGGTCAAAACAGCATGGCCGCTGATGCATTCGCAAAGGCGATGCTGCGGCACGTACGATACAATGCGCGGCACGGTCGTGCGACACTAGTGAACGGGACATTTTTCCTTATTTCTAGGAAATAGGTTAATGCAAAAAAAAAAGAAAGCCACTGTCTGCAAAAAAAGTGCGGTGCCCCAAAACGGACAATCTCCTGAATGCTATAAAAAGACGCGACGGCAAATCCGTCTTTTCGCCCCGCTGACGCTTTTTTTCTACTGACGTTTTTCTTACAGACAGCTCGGTTGGCGCCTTGTGCACCGGAGCACAGAACCTTGCACGGGTTTATTGGTTAGCAAGACATTATAAAATTAGGGAAGTATTACAGTAATTTTAGATACATATTTTACCACATATGTTACACATATTGCACGATAGCTTTCAACCTTGAACAAAAAGTTGTGTTCTACAAGTACAACTTTTTTAGCCGCATTACTATCAACCCCGTTAGGAGTTTGTTTTGAAGGAAACCCACGGTGAAATGCGGTGTTATAACCGAGAATCTGTGCGGAAATTGCGAGAAAACCTGCAATTTGATAGTCCCGCGAGATGTGCAAGCGTGAGATCACACCTATTTGACAAAAGTGTGAATCAGGGGCTTGAAATGGTTGTGATCACTGGTGGTGTGTGCCAGCGGCTTGTATTGATTTTGATATGATGGGGAGTGTGCGTGCGAGATTTGTCTTTCTGAGAGAGCATATCGTTTTGGTATTCTTTAAGTCTACTGACTCCCAATGAAATGTGATGCACCCATACCTGCCCGTACCTTTATATTTGTGTTTCAACATGACAAGGTAGTGCCGACAAACTAAGAGAAGCACTGGTACCTATGTTGCAGGGGTGTACAAACGCAACTTGTTACTTCATTGTGATCTTGCTAACATTTTTAACCTCTTGGGGCATTACAATATGTAATTAATCCGTTACATGTCATTATATCAGGAATTCATTCATAAGAGTGCACGCTTGGTCCATCTTTCCATGCTGAAATTTATTGTGAAAGCAGTAGGGATCGCAGTACAAAAACTATATCGTTGCTCATTATGTCATGCCACAGTACAGCACTGAGGTGGTGCCACGATGATGCTTTTGACCAGTACCATTGCACAATGTGCCACATTGGTTGGATACTCTCTGTCAAGCCTATGAGACAGCAGCCTAAAATTTATGAATGACTGGTAACAACTGATTTAACAATGCCAAAGTACTATCAACAGCAAGAATGTCATTGCACCACGGAGGTTCTAACAGGGTGAACTATTAAGTTGCATAAATAATCCTAAGCAAGAAAAACATTCTTGGTAGGCCAACCTTGCCATCTTTACCAGATCAATAACAATGCTTTGGCAATCAATTCATAGCAACGTTACATGTTTGTTAATTTTTGCACGGCACCGCATTTCCGAGTACAAACAATAAAGGAAGTAATTACTGTGCACATCGCATCATATCAATGTCAGGACAGCAGCACCTGCAGGCAAGGACAGGTCGACAATACAGCATTGACAAGATCATCATCAAAAGCATAGTAGCAACAGCAACAACACAGCATCTCTTGTTTCGATATTGACAATCTGGCATAAAGCTGGCGATCGCTACGTTGCGTATGTGAAACAATCCGCCAAACCTTCTCTTACGGCCAGCACAAAGACGAAAAAAACAACAAACAAAAAAACACATACCACCCACTAATCCGCCGCCCGAAACAGCGCCCGCGACGAGAATGGCCGGTTGGCGTCAGCTTTCGTGTGTTTCAAAGTGTTCTTTAGGTCTGGCAGCCAGGTGCTGCCAGGTATTGCTGTCGTCACAAAACCATGCCATGACGCCATGAAACAATGACGGAATGGGGCGCATTCTTATATATTTTCACATTTCGCTACTTGACGTCGTTTTCCACCTTGAAAGCTTACCAGTAGTTACAAGTGGGCTTTTCCCATCATATCTGATGCCTGTCTCAATATCTTCAAATGTGAAATATTCCCTTTAATAAAACGCAAGACTAATGATGGCGCGGCGCTTGGTTGTCAACTCCGGATGTCCTACATCACACCACGCAGACGTTCTCTGGCAGAAGTCTGTTCCGCTGACATACCATTTCAGGACATCCACCTTGACTTCTTCATAAAGCGGTCCAGGCGTTTGGTGGCGGCCTGGATGCGCCCTTCCCCCTCCCCCCCCCCCTCCCCTGGCTCGCTCACGCTCAGGGTGTGAATCTGTACTTGCCACGAATTGTCGGCGTAAATTGCCGTGATGACTTGGAAGTCGTCATGAGTTCAACTTTTGTCCAGTGGTCCGTCGTCACATTCAGGGCTCGTTGCTGTGAACAGGTAAGTCAATGTCAGAGCAGATTGCGGACGTTAATCGCAGATGCACTCACTGCAAACCTTGCGCTTGATGGATGAAATAAAAATGAGTTACGAGAGAAGGTCACCAATTAAGTCAGGCAAGCGCCACTTTAAGCGACATTCTTGTGACACGTTGCCATCAGCTGATGCGATCTGTCAATGAAAGCACGGGGCCATTGCCCATTGTGCAGTGCTGCACATTCCCGGGCACGCGGACGTAAACCCCAGCTTGATCGCTGCTGTGCAGTTCACAGCGAGATTGGCATGACGAAATAAAAGAACAAGAAAATAAAAATAATGTATAATAAGACAACAGCCACCACTGTGGTTTCTTGTCTAGAAAAGTCAAGGTCCAAAAGCGTGCCGGGTCAAAGCTTTCGTGCGCGGTACACCGTGAATTTGCCGACTTTCGCGCTATTATTGGTGGACTCGATACCTCAGTCGCTAACGTACTAGAAATAACATATCGCGGTCGGGCTGTTAGGCAACTTAAGCGTCACAAACTCCTCATTCTCTTTGGAACACAGACATATAGATTTGTTATCTCGCACACGTTATCGACATTTCGTCGTGCTTACCGACTGCAGTGTCACAATAAGGATTGCGTTGACAGTTGCCGTGAGCTCATGTGCAGAGCACGTCACTGTCGGCCGGCTCGGCAATACCTCGCCCCGTTTCCGATCCACCGTGCCGAATTCTGCGCCCAGGTCCATGAATGCTTGCCCGCGTGCTAGGGAGCTATCGTCTGGAAGCGACATCAGGTTAGGAAAATATAGCGCAAGACTTTCAGATAAAACGATCGTTCGGAGTAATGTTCTTGTGAAAGTCAGGCAACGACATGCCTTACCTTCAGTAGGTGATGAAGGTCGCACATCGAGTGCTGCCATGATCGCAATAAATTTAGCCCATTTTTGTTTGGCCACGTTCCACTTTCTCTCAGGAAGACGATCGTCCCTGTGTGAAAGATATTCAGTGTTGCCTGGTCTGCTTCCTTTCCGCTGTGCCGCCGTGCGATGTGCCGGGCCAGGGTTGTCGCGTATTGTCCTCATGGCCCGACGCGTGCCGGTATATCCCGTGGCACGCAAGACTCCGACAGACGCTGCCGTTTCACTGACCTCTGGTCCGCAGCTGGATCCGCTTCGGCGGCGCCTATCCCGGTGCACAGCCACAACCCGAGCGGTTAGAATGCTCTTGGGCACCATAACCGGACCTCTTGGCGCTAATTTTGTGATTCGAAATTGGCTGATGACAGCGCTTGACATTGTTCCCGGGTAACAGAGCCCGAAAAGATGCCGTTCTTGGAATCAAGTCTTTCCAAAATGTACACAGCTGTGTTGACAGGGCCTGACTGATTGCAGTTTGTGTACATACTCCATACAGGACGGTTTCAGATATCTGTAATTACTTGAACACGGTATTTTGGTACATGGTATAACATCATCAACATCACATTTGGCTGCAAATTGGTTGTTGAGCATGCCGTTTTTCCAACTAATTGATTTTACCAGCCTCGTTCACATTCCTTGCCGACATCCCACTGATGGACGACGCAAGTCATTAAGTACCCGCAGTAGTTAATGTCTGGTGTGCCATGGGCCCTGCCCGCTGAAAAATATCTTGGCGATGTTTAACAACGTAAAGCTTAATTTTCCATCATTGTACTGTTAACTGCTGGTGAAAAACACACTATAACACTCACTTCTTCCATTTCATGCCGAACTGGCCGCGCGTGCTCCATGTGCGCTGACTTGGGGTGTTACAGGATGGATGGTTGTTTGCGAAATCAAGCAATGTAACGATTCAGTGCTGGTGGGGCCTTGTCCAGGCTCAGGTTAAGTTGCGTTAAGTGACTTATTCACGCAGCGTAAAGGCTATGCTTCACTGCTGAACGTTTTGCAACGCTCACTTGAATGTCACAAGTGCGCCACTATTCAGAGCTGTATTCATTGATGTAATATTTGAGAATGTCCTTATTACGGCCGGCAGACCTATTGGAAGTGCAACAGTGCACCGCACACTCATGTTTCAGAAGTTACTCCACCTCATCACTTTACATTGCATAGTTATGCACATCCTGCCAGCTTCTCCAATATTCTGTGCTGCAACCATGCACTTTTGCATGGGATTCCCCCTGCCATTTGCTGTGATCCCCATTTGTGGTTGCAAGGTTGTTTGAAGTTATTGATGTTTAACCGATTTTCATTCTCACAGGATGGCATTTAAACTTGTTCTTATTGAAATCTGGCCATCATGGTCATTGCTGAGGTGTTATGGATGCCGTGAACTTTGCATTTCACTTTGCCTTGATTTAACTACATTTACCTCGTGCAGTAATTGTAAATACATTTTCATGTTGCCTAGATGATTTTCATGCTTGTTTGTCCATGGTTTTAGTTCAATTCATTAAAAAAAGCCGGCAGGCTAATTTTTCAGAAGAGCCCTGCAGTACAAGCAGCCATACGCAATTGACTTCCCATCCCATGTACACCGCTTTCCTGAAATGAGCAGTGATAAGCCGGCAACGCTGTAGTACCAGTCATTACAATAAGTACGCTTGTTACCCTTCACAGCTCTTTCGTTCTCCTTGGTTAGTTTTGTTTGTTCATTCCTCCAAAAATTATAAATGTTTCGTATACTCCATGGTATCAAATTGTAGTCTGAATAGCCAGCCGGCAAGAGCCCGGCAAGCGCAGCCTACAACCAGGCCAAAAGCCCGCGGACTCTCAGCAGGCTAAATAGAGCGGCTGGCGGCTCAGAACGTTGCGCTACTATTCCGTACCTGTATTCTGCCAACCCATCAGCAAGCAAGTCATATTTCGTGAACATCCAGCGACGTCATCAAGGCGTCGCCTCAATGCTCACAGTAAGATCTGGCTGATCAAGAATTCGGTGGAGGTGGCTTATTTTGTGTCACTTGCCGGTCCTGTCTGGTCTTGGCTTGCCCCGTCCGATCCCGTCCAGACCCGTCCAAGTCTGCTCAGTTTCGGCCGATTCCGTTCGGTCCTATCCCATTGATTATCCTCCTTTTATATTTCATGCGGGTCTTGCCGAATGTGGCAGACAGCAACAAACTTAGCACGGGCACTTGTTGGGAAAAAGAGCAAAAATTTGTCATGTCGCGACCACGGCAAAATAGCACAGATGAGCGCATTTGGTCAAAGTGTCGTAACGCATTTAGCTTGCTTGCGATGCAACTTACTCTTAATAACAAAAAAAAAAATATTAAGCGCAATTTTCCAAACCATGCGATGAACTTTCATGCAGGGTAGAGCAAGCTGTTTCATTGGAAGGAGGATCATTCAGAAGTCATTACCGAAAATAAAAGGCGTGCTTTCCAAGATTTTATTACTTCACATGAAACTGAAGGTTATAGCTGTCTGCCGATATAAGAACCCTACTCTCATGCTCTTCACAGCCCAGTGGTTGCGGCTGTATTTGTAAGCTACATGGCCCGTTACGATGAAATGCGTTTCCTTCATAATCGCTCATATTTCCGCACGTAAATTACCTCACGTTGTTACATCCTGCAGTGTGAGCCGGATTGGTCACCTGTAAGGAAGTTAGCCGTCCCCATCGGGACCTATCTGTTGCCTCAGTACACGCCTGACAGCATTTCATCACGGGGCAGGTTCGAAGCTGGTTTCTGAGGGGTCGTTAGCTCCAGCGGCGGCCCAGACGGACGTCACGGCGGTGGGTCAAGCCCCGGCCTCGTGGCCCCGGGTCACCGGCCGGCGGGAGACTGTGCCGCCAAGCCAATTGGCGCGCTCTCAGTTTTTATCCCCATTTGTCTGGTGCTAGGATCGAAATTTTGAGGGATTCTTATCAATTTTTTAAAGAAGATTATTTTTCAGTCTACAAAGAAAACTTCATACAAGAGGGGATAACATACAAACCAAGCGAGTATGTTCTATCCGTCAATGTGTTTTGCTGAAAAACGGTTGGTTGGGCAATCTCGATGCCTTTAAGAAGCCATGCCCGTAAAATATATCGCTCTCTTGTAAGGGGCTGGTTAAAATGAAAGCAGAGGATATGTACTCAGGCGGGAAGCGCGATTTGTTGAAATTGATCTGGCGGTGGAAGATTACTGGTGTCATGGGCGATGGAACGTAAAAACAAATTGTTGCTAATATCTTTTTAAATGATTTGCGACATTTTTTGCATTTTACATTCAGCGCGGTATTATTTCATATGTGTTGTTTCAACATGTTCGTAATACATTTGTAGTGAGTTATCGGTCACGGACCGCGATTCGTGACTGCGATGTGAACTTTGAATGAAAGTCAGTGTTTTTCGCATCTTTTATGTGTCTGCTCGAACACACCTAGTGAAATGACAAGTGCACTGCACCACTGTACAGGTAACGTGTAATCTTTGACGCGATTGCTATGGAGAGAGTATAGAGTAGAGAGAAATTGCTACAGGGACGAGAATTGCCCACAACACGGCTATAGCCCGTGGGCCGTTGTGTGTCGTGAGTCGGCCGGTTGGCGGGTTAGAAAGCTGCGGCTCTACGCTTCCACCAGTGTGATGCCGCGGCCTTGACCCTAGCAGGGGCATCGGTGAGCTTACCGAGTTCGGCGCGGATGCACTCCTACACCAGAAGTTAACCCCACATCGGCCTACCGGGCGGCGACCCCACTACGAATACCACCAGGCGGCACAATCGCACAACTGCATTGTCGCAGTGTTTTAGCACAGTTTGTTACGGCCGGAGACAAGCGTATAGGCGGCTATGTGATGCTCTGGGTTTGTCAAAGTGAAAAATTGTGTCTTCGGATAAAGATTTTCTGCTCGTAAGAAAAATAGTTCGGCAGCACTTTTGAAGGACCGAATCTCTCTCAACGGTCTCAACCACCTCAGCCCCAGAGCATCTCTAAAAAGACCTTTCCAAAAACCTTCTCTAAAAAAACTTTCCAAAAAACCTTTTACGTCCACAGCTGTCAGATCTAATCCCAGCCGGTCCATGCTGGACAATGCAGCGAGCGGTCTACCTGGAGAGTTCACGGCTCTCATGGTTCACAATTTGGTGAAATCTCTGATGTTGAGTTAACAACCTCTAAGGTATCACGGAGGTTCTGGTTAAAGTGTGTTGTAGTGTTACAACCGATTGCGTTGACGGTACTTAATATCTCTAGCTATGCTCATCCTCAAGAGTCGTTAACTCGATACAATAACTCCCAACTCATAATGCCGAAAGCCAGGGACTGAGGGCCTTTCTTTCTCATAGCAAGTTCTCCCAGTGTTTTAGTATGAATCTTCCCTTGAACCTAGCACAGACCGACCTGTCGCAAAGTGGTCCAAATGTCCTCATAATGTACATATCGCGCAGCATCAGCGAACAAAAGAGATAACACTAATGATATCATAGAGGATGCGATGACAGGACCGCTGCAGCTCGGCAGTGCGTGGAAAGTTTTACATTTACATTTGTGTAAAGGTGAATAATCAACGGTTCTTTTCCTTGTATTGTAAGACAGCAATTATGCCTTGTACTATCAACATTCTCGGTTTTTTCAAAACGCAAAACCTGATGAATAAGTAGAAGCGCCAACTTTACAAGCCAAATATAATAAGAAGCCCGTAACACAACATTTTAGCCTGGATGCCTTAATATCCAGATTCAGAGGATACCGTCAATTTGATAGATTGACAATAAGGTTAATTGTTGATAATTGTGGATCCAGAAATCATCGTATGAGGAAAAAGAAGAGATGCCATGTAGTTATTACCTTATGCGATTTATTTATTCACGTTATCCGTAACATCTCATATTATTCCGGCGTTTAATTACCTTGACCAATCGCTTGTGGGTATCTTTTGTTCCCATTAGGCTACGCTGCACAATATATTTGGCAGCATTCTCTGGAGATTCAAGCTGTGTTCATACATGCCACCTGTGACGCCCACGACAGCACAACAGTGCCATTCTAACGCAGACGTAGGTCCTGAATGACCGCACGCGGCTCAAATGACCGCACGCGGCTCGAATGACCGCACGCGACTCAAATGACCGCACGCGACTCAAATGACCCCACGCGGCCCGGCCTCCGAAATGACGCGGCGCGACTGACCAGCAGAGGTCGGTGGCGGAGTAGCTCGCAGTAGCTCGCAGGTGCGCCGTCCACAGCGGAGGCCGGTGGCGGAGTAGCTCGCAGTAGCTCGCAGGTACGCCGTCCACAGCGGAGGCCGGTGGCGGAGTAGCTCGCAGTAGCTCGCAGGTGCGCGGTCTACAGCGGAGGTCGGTGGCGGAGTAGCTCGCAGTAGCCCGCAGGTGCGCCGTCCATAGCGGAGGCCGGTGGCGGAGTAACTCGCAGTAGCTCGCAGGTGCGCCGTCCACAGCGGAGGCCGGTGACGGAGTACCTCGCAGTAGCTCGCAGGTGCGCGGTCTACAACGGAGGCCGGTGGCGGAGTAGCTCGCAGTAGCTCGCAGGTGCGCCGTCCACAGCCACGCTCCACGTCATGAGCTCCTTGTTCCTGAGGTAAAGCGGCTTAGGCTTAGGCGTAGAAAGCTTAGCTATGCTTACCCCGCGGTAATCTGAGCCGTCCTCCGTCTATGCCCAATTATTCGCGCTCTGCTTTTCACTGCGCAGTCACTCCATTAAGTGGCCTCAGGTCACATTTGCGGGCCTAGCCGCTGTCATTGGGGCGAAGGGCCTTTCATCTGACGGTGCCCTGACCTTTCGCGGCTCCGGTCGCTGCCGCCGGCTGCGTCGGCACGTGAGGGCACTCAGCCAAGCCTGCCTGCGCCCGGAGGCGGCGGCGCCAGCGGGTCGCTCACATGTTCCCAGAGGGATCGAACGCAGACGTGTGCGACGGACGGAAGGTACGCGACACTGAGCGTGGTGTGCCCATGGCCCCCCTCTACTGCAGGACAGGGCTGGTGGTCCTCGTGTCGGCCTCGGGCGGAGGGGGGCGTGGTGGGCCCGTAGCTCTTTTCACTTCCGGAACATTCACAGAACCGATTACGCTGGAGGTGCGGAGTCGCGTGAGGCGGGGCGGCGGCACACTCGGCCGGGAATCAAGTCAGAGTGTCAGAGGGAACTTGTGCTTCGGGTGCGCGTCTGTGGCCCAGCAGAGACGGTGATGGTCTGAGGAAGGAGGGTGAGTAATGGCAACTCTGACACGGCCTCGGTTTAGACCTGGAGCTCTGAAAGGACCTCGGTTAATGGATGGTGATGGTTTGAGACAGGGAGGGCAAGTGATGGCAGCTCTGAGGCGGTCTCAGTGTGGAGATGGTGGTTGTCTGAGACAGGGGGGGGGGGGTAAGCGATGGCAGTTCTGAGGGAGACGGGGGGGGGGGGAGGAGGGAGGAGAGGTCCGAGACGGGGGGAGGGTGGGGTACGTGATGGCAGCCATGAGGGGCCTTAGTCTAGAGACGGTGGTGGTCCAAGACAGGGGGGTAAGTGATGGAAGCTCTGAGGTGGTCTCGAGGTTGAGACGGTGGTGGTCCAAGACAGGGGGTAAGTGGAGGCAGCTCTGAGAGGGTCTCGATCCAAGTCCCACGGGATCGTGCAGCCTGTAACGTGGCTTGATTAAGGCTTTATTAAACAGGTAGATCACTGTTGTTCTAGTAGGCATGCCAAAGATAAATTAATTGTTCTAGCCGCGGGGCTTCGGCGACGTCATTGGAGGCGGGTAGTCTGCTAGCCGCCGTACAACACATTGGGAGCTGATGCTAAATGAAGCAAACTTTCTGTTTGATGTGGATTATTGAAGCCTCAAGCTGGTGCACGCTCTTTTCGCTATGCTTAGGATCATCGCAACGTAGCTGCACACTGCTAACCGCCTAAAGAAAGCGCAGAGCCTCGACATTCTGTGTTGTAACGAAGTGATATTTTCCCTCAGCAAACATCTCCAGAATTCTAAAAACCTCCAGATGACGGACGACATGTAGCCTCTATAGTCCTCAAAGGCCTCTGGGACGAAATAAGCACTAGAAGACATTTAAATCTCCTGGGAAAGAGCTCTCTTACCACACGTACCCTGTTCCATCGTAACCTGAACTAGCCTGACCTCCGTAACGCGGCTCGATACTTTCTTTGACAAGTCGTCTCCAGCGTCTCACCACCTGTCAGTTGCGTCAGATAATTCTGGGATGAAGGGCGTTTTGGATGCGTGGCAATGAGTGATCATATTAATCATCTGAGCACCAAATCGCGCTGTCATCCGCAAAAAGTGACGACGATTTGCCTGACTGGAGGCCATCAAATAAATAATCTATCATTAGGTTAAAGAGCATTGGAGATATACAGCTACCTTGTGGAAGACCGCTCCCCTTGAATGTGAACATTGGAGACCGCCGATCGGCATCTTACACGGAACGGCCGCGCTCCTGAGAGAAATCCCACGAGGTGGTGTGCTAAATGTCCTTTAAATCCTAACTTTTTGAGTTTAATAATTAACGCTGGTTTATGTACCATATCATAAGCGCGAGTAATGTCCAGAAACACAGAAGTGACGTGACGTTTTTGGCGAAATGCGTGACGAATATCTGTTTCGAGACGAATGGTATGACCACAGGTGGTGCGGCTACGTCGAAATCCACATCGCTGACCCGATATGAGTTTTTTGCATCATATTATCTAGACAAGGCGTTTTAAAGTTATATGTGTTTTTGAGACGAAACCATGTTTCCGGTACGGGAATGGTGATTGGAGCCAATACGGCAAAAAGAGCCTTCACTTCGGACCATTTTGAAATGAGGCCGCGACATTTCCACTGCAAGATGAAAGACATTCAATGATGAAGGGACCTATTCCCACCGGTTGATGGGAATCGCCCGAACGAAACAGACCGAGGTCGTCCCATCGCCACCCTCACCGATGGGTGGGACCGGTGGACTTCGTTCGGGCGTGTTTCTACAGGTGTTGTGGTGGGGGGAGGGGAGGTATTGTTCGTGTGGTGGCCAGAGGGTACCGGGCCGCCGACTGCTTATAGCCGGCGGGCTAGAACGCCGGACGGCCTGACCCGCACGTGAATCTCGCAGAGCCGGCGGGCTGGAACGCCGGCCAACCTGGCAACGGGGGTGCACGGGCGCCTGGGCATCCGAGCGCCCAGCCAGGGGCGACTCAACGGCATTTTTCGTCTGGGTCTGGGTAGTTGACTCAGCTGAGAACGAGGGGCGGGGGGTGATAAGCTTCAGGGGAGGCAGATGGGTGATATAGCCTGTCTGTGTTCCACGTGTGGCCATCGTGGCTTTTGCTACTTGTGCATATGTTTCGCTGGACTGCGACGACATTTTTGATTCAATAGTGCGCCGTGCCTCGGGGTACGACACACCTGTCTTTGCCCTTTTCAGAACAATTTTCCTTTCCTTTTTTTCCACGTGGGGCACTGCGGAGAGTTGGCGGCGTGATCAGCCCTTCCACAGCTCAGGCATTTCTGGGGTGATGTGCAGGCAGACCCTTCGTGAGGAGTCTCGCCGCACTTCAAGCATCTGGCACTCTGTTTGCAGTACTTGCTGCCGTGTCCGAACCGTTGACATTTGAAACACCTAAGTGGATTTGGAATGAATACTCTTACATTTAAGCGAAGGCAACCAGCGGTGAGCGTGTCTGGAAGTCGGGTGGTAGCAAAGGTGATAACGAGCATGCTGGTGTCGCGACGCTGAACATCTCTGAAAGTCGTCAGCCGTCGGACATGGCAAACTGGCTCGTCTCTGAGCTCCGCCAGGATCTCGTTCTCCGTCATGAAACGGAGCTCAGGCGCGAAGATGGTGCCTTTACTGGTGTTTCTGGCATGGTGCAGGGAGACTTTTACTTGTTTACTGCAAAATTTAATTGTTTTGAGTAGGGCCTTGGTTTGTGCGCGAGTGGTTGTCTTAATGATGAGTAATCCGTTTGCCGATGCTTCAATTTTGAGTTCGCATGGATCGCAGATGGCCTTGATTTGCTTTGATGGCCAGAACACGTTGATCTTTCGAAACGACACGTTTTCATCACAAGGTTGGACGACAACGTACCATCCGCGAAGATCCAGAATTGGCTCAGAGGGCAAGCAAACAATGGTCATTGTCGAACGGGGGATAGCATCAGGGCGAGCAGGCACCGGAGTGGTCAAAGACGAGCGAGGGTCGGAACCAGGGGCGTTGGGTGGAGACGGGTGCTGTCCAGACGCAGCGGTTGAAGTGCATGAACCAGTGGAATTGGCCTGGGGCGCGCGAAAGTCATCAGGCGAAGTGGCAGCCAAAGCGGAGCTGACGGCACTTCCGTCGTCTATATCCAGGGCATTATCAAGATCAGAGGCCGAGTTCGAGTCCGTGTCAGTGTCATCCTTCTTGCGCTTTCTTCGCTTCCCCGTATTAGGGGAGCGAGAAGGGAACAACACAAATTAAGCGAAAAGGTGTGTTTGGAGCTAGTGCGAACGGAAAAGCGACGAGAACGACGATGCGAAAAAAAGACTCCTTGGCTGAGAGCCGCAAAAGGAGCAAGCCACTTGCTGAGGTCTTGCCAGACGGGTGTATGGCCACCGAATGGGCCGACGAGAGCCCGTGTGTTGATTTACGATATGGTTTTGGTTTTGGTTTTTGGATTGGAGCCCTTTCGACCAGACTTGATCATTTCGGGGCTATGGAATGAAGGAAAATGGTTAACGATGAGACAGACGTGCATGCAACTGGGGGGCAACCGCCGAGCTTTAGCCCGCGCGTGCGCGGGTACCCGGCCGGGGTCCCCCTTCCCACGGGGCTCTCGGCCCACTCGTGGCTGACGCCTGCAGCCTGCCCCGGACAAGCGGGGTGTAGCGAGGATGCAGGATGAAGCGAGATAGAGGGTAAGAGGGACGGATGATGGATTAACAATATTGTTTGTTTATTTGTTTGAGGCGCTTCGGCCTGTTCAGACCATTTCACGCCTGGACGATGTTATTTCAAATTGGTGTAATTATGTATGCTAAGAAAAGGGTTATTTATTGACATTTACAAAGCTTGAAGCAAACCGGCAAGTCCGAGAAAGTGAAAGACAATGTTGAGCAGTTCAGGATGGTCATCGCCAATGACAATTTTTTAAAGAAAACTCGATATTTTGATTACGACAAAAGGCCTGCATATCTTTGCGGTGCTGTTGATATTTTGTGCACTCATCAACAATATGATTAACCGAAAGTGGATGATCGCACGGCTGACAGTGAGGACGAGGTTGACTTAAGTATATGTAACTATGTGTGAGTGTAGTGTGTCCCATTCGTAGACGGGCCAGCACCTTCTCCTCCAGTCGGTCTTTACTATGCGTTGATGGCCAAGGGGTAATGTCTGGTTTGATATCATGAAGTTGTGTTCTGGTAGTATTGGTCCATTGTTGTTGCCAAAAATGTTTTGTAGTTGTGCCAATGGAATGTTTCGTAGATGCATGATCAACAGGGATCTCCATGATGTGTGTGTTTGTCAAAGCTTCCTTGGCTAGTTGGTCAGCCCGTTCATTGCCCATGATGCCTGTATGTCCTGGAATCCATAGAAATTTGATATTCATATCCTGCGTGTGTAAATATGATAGAGATTGACGATTTTTACAAGGAGGTGGTGTGTAAAGTCTGGGTCAATAAGAGATTGTACAGCTGTCTTTGAATCCGAACAAATCACTATTGTCTTCGTTGTATGGGTGTGTTGTTGAATGTGTTGCAATGCAAGAAAAAGAGCAAATAATTCAGCCAAGTATACTGAGGTGCCATCTGGTAACCGACAATTTTTGTGGTAATGCTCGGTGCAAATAACTGCACATCCGGTGTGTTATTGGCCTTGGAGCCATCGGTGTAAATAAAGCTGCTATTTTGAGTTGTGAAAATTAGACGATTAAATGTTTGTTGAACATAATTTGTTGTGAAAATGCGTTTGGGATCATCAAAAAGAAACCAAACTTTCCGAGGGGTTAACTGCCATGGTGGTACTATTAAAGCAGGTGGCACGGAAGAAGATGGTAAAGTAAACTGAAGAGTGGTACAGTAGATAGTGGTTCGAGATGCTATTGTAAGTCCTCAACAACGTTCTGCCGGTCCTACGTAGTCATGGTGAATGTGAGGTAAGATATGTATGGATTCAAATGCTGGGTGACTGGGATTTTGTCGCACTTTTGTTATGTATCTCAGTGTGTGTTCCATTCGTCGGAGGGCAAGAGGCAAAACGTGAGCGTCCACTTCAAGCGCTGAAATCGGGGAAGTACGCAGAGCTCCTTGGGCAACTCGCAAAAACATATTTTGTATGGTGGACAGTGGTTTGAGAGTGCGTTGGCTGTCTCCTGCGTATACCACGGAGCCATATTCAATGATGGGAAGAACTAAGGATTTGTATAGACGTAATAACGATTGGCGGTCGGCACCTTATCTTGACCCGGAAATGCATGTAAAGAAATTTAGTCGTTTTAGGCATTTGGAGCGAACATGCTCCACGTGCTGTCGCATTGATAATCCGGGGTCAAGTACGATGCCAAGAAATGTGAAAGACGAAACGAAAGGAATGTGGTGTCCATCTAGTCGAAGCCGAAAATTGGGAGTACCACGCATATTTTTGCTGAAAATAATAACTGCAGATTTTGGAGCGGAGAAACGGAACCCGTGTCGTTCTGACCACTGCTGCACCTTGTTTAGGGCGGCTTGAAGCCGTGGCAGCGAATGGTCATATTCAGCGTCTGAGCGCCAGATCGTGCCATCATCCGCAAAAAGTGAAGAGGAAATGCCCGCTGGTAATGAGTCAAATAAATCGTTTATCATAAAATTAAAGAGAATTGGTGGGATACAGCTCCCTTGTCGGAGGCCGTTTTCTAAATGGTGAGTGTCGGAAACGGCTGATCTGCATCTCACACGAAATGGTCTGATGCCGGAAAGAAACCCAATAAGATAATGTGCCAAATGGCCTAAACCCTAACTGATGGAGCTTGAAAATTAGTGCAGGTTTAAAGACCATGTCGCAGGCTCGGCTAATATCCAGGAATACAGCAGTTGTGTGGTGTCGATGTTTAAAAGAACGTCTGATGTCAGTTTCAAGTCTGATGGCATGGTTTATTGTGCTACGATTGTGTCGGAAACTACATTGATTTTTTGTAAGCAGGCAGTCTCGTTCTACAATCCAGGAGATTCGCTTCACCACCATCCGCTCAAAAAGTTTTCCTAGACAGCTGGTAAGTGCAATGGGACGATAATTTGATGGATCTTTGGTGTCTTTTCCTGGCTTCGCAAGTGGAATAATGGTGGTGTCTTTCCAGGCGTCAGGAAAGACATGGGTTGACCACAAATCATTAAAAACTGCCAATATAAAACGAAGCATATCTTCTGAAAGATTACGAAAAAAAATAGTGTAACTGATCATGACCTACTGAGGTGCTGCCGGCGGATTTTATAGCCTTTTGTAGTTCCAGAAATGAAAATGGTAAATTATAGTCTTCGGTGTTATCGGAAGCAAAACAATTAGAACGTAAACGAAAACGGGCTTGCGCAGTTTCCACAAATCCTGGTCGGTAATTTCCGGATGAGCTACACTGAGAAAGACTTTCAGCAAGAGCATTGGTGATAAGAGGTGTTGCAGAAATGATTTGGTTATTAATGCGTAAAGTGGGCAAGGAAATAGAAGTGTGTTTTCCGGAAAGTGCTCGAACCAGTCCCCATAGCTGGCTTAGAGGAGTAGCAGCAGTGAACTGCTGGATGTATGCTTGCCAAGAATGACGTTTGGCACTCCTTGTAATTCGTCTGGTTCGAGCACGCTCATAATTTCGGGCAAGAAGGTGAGGTACATCATGGTGGCGACGAAAGCAGCGGAAAGCACGTTTCCGACGCGCAATAGCGTTCTTAACTTCGGTCGTCCACCATGGTACTGGGATGCGGCGTGATGGGGTTTTAGTCAGTGGAATTGTCGCGGTTGCTGCAGCACGAATAATATGTGTAATAAGGCCAACACCCTGCTCTGGTGATTCATAGCAGTTTCGGTTGACATAGCACAGTTCTTGAAATTTGGCCCAGTCTGCTTTTCGTAAATTCCAGCGGCGTATGGATCGCAAAACTTCGTCAGCGGTTGCGTCAAAGGTGGTGTAAAGTTTAATTGGAAGATGGTCGCTGTCGTGTATATCTCCCTCAACAGTCCAATCAAAGTATGTCGCTATTGAGGGAGAGCACAGCGACAGGTCGATGGCTGTTTCTGTACCAGTGGGGAAATGGTGATGAGTATTATTGCCTTTGTTAGCAGGACTAAGTTGTGTGTATCAATAAAGTCTTCAACCAAACGTCCTCGGCGATCAACGGCTCGGGCGCCGTTACTCCAAGCTGGACTGTGAGCGTTGAGATCGCCGAGGATGAGAAAAGGGTTTTGAAATTGAGCTGCGAGTTGGTCAAGTTGCCGTAAGAGCTCCGTATTATAATAATTTGGTGTAATGTATATTGAGCATATATCGATGGTACGGCCACGCTGTCCAACTGAACATGCAACAGCCTGAAGAGGTGTGTTAAGAGTGAGTGGCGTGTGTGTTAATTCTTGACTGATGTACAGCGCCACCCCACCTTGGCGACGCTCACCGTCCGTGGTGTCACTGCGATATAAAGAGCAATTTGGCATTTTAAAGTTACATGTGTCGGTGGGACGAAACCATGTTTCCTGTACGGCACAATGATGAATGGAGCTAATACGGCAAAAAGTGCTTTCATTTCGGACCATTTTGAAATGAGGCCGCGACAATTCCACTGTAAGATGAAAGACATTTAGTGATGAAAGGATCCATTCCCACTGGTTGATGGGAATCGCCCGAACGAAACAGACCGAGGCCGTCCCATCGCCACCCTCACCGATGGACGGGACCGGCGGACTTCGTTCGGGCGTGTTTCGACAGGTGTTGTGGTGGGGGGAGGGGAGGTAATGTTCGTGTGGTGGCCAGAGGGACCGGGCCGCCGACTGCTTATAGCCGAGGGGCTAGAACGCCGGACGGCCTGACCCGCACGTGAATCACGCACAGCCGGCGGGCTGGAACGCCGGCCAACCTGGCAACGGGGGTGTACGGGCGCCCGGGCATCCGAGCGCCCAGCCAGGGGCGACTCAACGGCATTTTTCGTCTGGGTCTGGGTAGTTGACTCAGCTGAAACCGAGGGGCGAGGGTTGAGAAGTTTCAGGGGAGGCAGATGGGTATTATGGTCGGTATGTGTTGCACATGTGGCCATCGTGGCTTTTGCTACTTGTGCATATGTTTTGCTGGACTGCGACGACATTTTGGATTCAACGGTGCGCCTTGCTTCGGGGTACGACACACCTGTCTTTGCCATTTCAGAACAAATTTCTTTTTCTTTTTTTCACGTGGGACACTGAGAAGAGTTGGCGGCGTGATCAGCACTTCCACAGATCAGGCATTTCTGGGGTGATGTGCAGGCAGATCCCTCGTGAGGAGTCTCGCCGCACTTCAAGCATCTGGCACTCTGTTTGCAGCACTTGCTGCCGTGTCCGAACCGTTGACATTTAAAACACCTGAGTGGATTTGGAATGAATACTCCTACTTTATAACGAAGGTAACCAGCGGTGAGCGAATCTGGAAGTCGGGTGGTACCAAAGGTGAAAACGAGCAGGCTGGTGTCGCGACGCTGACCATCTCTGAAAGTCGTCAGCCGACGGGCAGGGCAAGCTTGTTCATCTCTGAGCTCCGCCAGGATCTCGTCCTCCGTCATGAAGCGGATTTCAGGCGCGAAGATGGTGCCCTTACTGATGTTTCTGGCATGGTGCAGAGAGACTTTTACTTGTTTGCCGCAAAATTCAGCTGTTTTGAGTAGGGCCTTGGTTTGTGTGCGGGTGGTTGTTTTAATGATGAGTGATCCGTTTGCTGGTGCTTCAATTTTGAGTTGGCATGGACCGCAAATAGCCTTGATTTGCTTGGATGGCCAAAAAACGTTGATCTTTCGAAACGACACATTTTCATCACAAGGTTGGATGACAACGTACCATCCGAGAGGATCCAGAATTGGCTCAGAGGGCTGGCGAACACTGGCCATTGTCGAGAGAGGGTCAGCATCAGGGCGAGCAGGCACCGGAGTGCTCAAAGACGAACGAGGGTCGGATCCGGGGGGTGTTGGGCGGAGACGGAGTCTGCTGTCCACCCACCGCGGTGGAAGTGTGCGTCCTGACGGTCATGGCCTGGGGCGCGCGAGGGTCATCACATGAAGTGGCAGCCAAAGCGGGGCTGGCGGCACTCCTGTCGTCTATATCCAGGGCATTATCAAGATCAGAGGCCGAGTTCGAGTCCGTGTCAGTATCATCCTTCTTGCGCTTGCTTCGCTTCCCCATATTAGGGGAGCGAGAAGGGAACAACAAAAACTAAGCGAAAATGTGTGTTTGAAGCTAGTGCGAACGGAAAAGCGACGAGAACGACGATGCGAAAAAAGACTCCTTGGCTGAGAGCCGCAAAAGGAACAAACTACTTGCTGAGGTCGTGCCAAACGGGTGTGTGGCCACCGAATGGTTCGACGAGAGCCTGTGTAAGTCTGATTAACAATATTTCATTTTTCATTTCATTTATTTGTTTGAGGCGTTTCGGCCTGTTCAGACCATTTCACGCCTGGATGATGTTATTTTAAATTGGTGTAATTATGTATGTGAAGAAAAGTGTACGTTTATTGACATTTACAAAGCTTGAAGCAAACCGGCAAGTCTGAGAAAGTTAAAGACAATGTTAAGCAGTTCAGGATGGTCATCGCCAATGACGTTTTTTAAAGAAAACTCGATATTTTGGTTACGACAGAAAGCCTGCATATCTTTGCGGTGCTGTTGATATTTTGTGCACTCAATAACAATATGTTTAACCGAAAGTGGATGATCGCACGGCTGACAGTGAGGACGAGGTTGACTTAAGTATATGTAACTATGTGTGAGTGTAGTGTGTCCGATTCGTAAACGGGCTAGCACCTTCTCCTCCAGACGGTCTTTACGATGCGTTGATGGCCAAGGTGTAATGTCTGGTTTGATATCATGAAGTTGTGTTCTGGTAGTATCGGTCCATTGTTGTTGCCAAAATTGTTTTGTCATTGTGCGAATGGAATGTTTTGTAGATGCATGATCAGCAGGGATCTCCATGATGTGTTGGTTTGTCAAAGCTTCCTTGGCTAGTTGGTCAGCCCGTTCATTGCCCATGATGCCTGTATGTCCTGGAATCCACAGAAATTTGATATTCATATCCTGTGTATGTAATATATGATAGAGATTGACGATTTTAACAAGGAGGTGGTGTGTGAAGTCTGGGTCAATAAGAGATTGCACAGCTGTCTTTGAATCCGAACAAATCACTATTGTCTTCGTTTTGTGGGTGTGTTGTTGAATGTGTTGCAATGCAAGGAAAAGAGCAAATAATTCAGCCAAATATACTGAGGTGCCATCCGGTAACCGACAGTTTTTATGGCAATGTTCAGTGCAAATAACTGCACATCCGGTGTGGTTATTGGCCTTGGAGCCATCGGTGTAAATAAAGCTGCTATTTTGATTGTTGAAAATTAGACGATTAAATGTTTGTTGAACATAACTTGTTGTGAAAATGCGTTTGGGATCATCAAAAAGAAGCATAACTTTCCGAGGGGTTAACTGCCATGGTGGTACTATTAAAACAGGTGGCATGGAAGAAGGCGGTAAAGTAAACTGAAGAGTGGTACAGTAGATAGTGGTTCGAGATGCTATTGTAAGTCCTGAGCGACGTTCTGCCGGTCCTACGTAGTTATGGTGAATGTGAGGTAAGACATGTATGGATTTAAATGCTGGGTGACTGGGATTTTGTCGCACTTTTGTGATGTATCTCAATGTGTGTTCCATTCGTCGGAGGGCAAGAGGCATAACATGCGCGTCCACTTCAAGCGCTGAAATCGGGGAAGTACGCAGAGCTCCTTGGGCAACTCGCAAAAACATATTTTGTATGGTGGATAGTGGTTTGAGAGTGTGTTGGCTGCCTCCTGCATATACCACGGAGCCATATTCAATGATGGGAAGAACTAAGGATCTGTATAGACGTAATAACGATTGGCGGTCGGCACCGTATGTTGACCCGGAAATGCATCTAAATAAATTTAGTCTTTTTAGGCATTTGGAGCGAACATGCTCCACGTGCTGTCGCATCGATAATCTGGGGTCAAGTACGATGCCAAGAAATTTGAAAGACGAAACGAAAGGAATGTGGTGTCCATCTAGTCGAAGCCGAAAATTGGGAGTACCACGCATATTTTTGCCGAAAATCATAACTGCAGATTTGGGAGCGGAGAAGCGGAACCCGTATCGCTCTGACCACTGCTGCACCTTGTTTAGGGCGACTTGGAGCCGTGGCAGCGAATGGTCATATTCAGTGTCTGAGCACCAGATGGCGCTATCATCCGCAAAAAGTGAAGAGGAAATGCCCGATGGTAATGAGTCAAATAAATCGTTTATCATAAAATTGAAAAGAATCGGTGAGATACAGCTCCCTTGTGGAAGGCCGTTCTCTAGATGGTGAGTGTCGGAAACGGCGGATCTGCATCTCACACGAAATGGTCTGATGCCGGAAAGAAACCCAATAAGATAATGTGCCAAATGGCCTTTAAACCCTAACTGATGGAGCTTGAAAATTAGTGCAGGTTTAAAGACCATGTCGTAGGCTCGGCTAATATCCAGGAATACAGCAGTTGTGTTGTGTCGATGTTTATAGGAACGTCTGATGTCAGTTTCAAGTCTGATGACATTGTCTATTGTGCTACGATTGTGTCGGAAACCACATTGATTTTTTGTAAGCAGGCAGTCTCGTTCTACAATCCAAGAGATTCGCTTCACCACCATCCGCTCAAAAAGTTTTCCTAGACAGCTGGTAAGTGCAATGGGACGATAATTTGATGGATCTTTGGTGTCTTTTCCTGGCTTTGCAAGTGGAATAATGATGGTGTCTTTCCAGGCGTCAGGAAAGACATGGGTTGACCACAAATCGTTAAAAACTGCCAATATAAAACGAAGCATATCTTCTGAAAGATTACGAAAAAAAGAATAGTGTAACTGATCATGACCAACTGAGGTGTTGCCGGCGGATTTTATAGCCTTTTGTAGTTCTAGAAATGAAAATGGTAAATTATAGTCTTCGGTGTTATCGGAAACAAAACAATCAGTATGTAAACGAAAACGGGCTTGCGCAGTTTCCACAAATCCTGGTCGGTAATTTCCGGATGAGCTACACTGAGAAAGACTTTCAGCAAGAGCATTGGTGATAAGAGGTGTTGCCGAAATGATTTGGTTATTAATGCGTAAAGTGGGCAATGAAATAGAGGTGCGTTTTCCGGAAAGTGCCCGAACCAGTCCCCATAGCTGGCTTAGGGGAGTAGCAGCAGTGAACTGCTGGATGTATGCTTGCCAAGAATGACGTTTGGCACTCCTTATAATTCGTCTGGTTCGAGCACGCTCATAATTTCGGGCAAGAAGATGAGGTACATCATGGTGGCGACGAAAGCAGCGGAAAGCACGTTTCCGACGCGCAATAGCGTTCTTAACTTCGGTCGTCCACCATGGTACTGGGATGCGGCGTGATGGCGTTTTAGTTAGTGGAATTGTCGCGGTTGCTGCAGCATGAATAATATGTGTAATAAGGCCAACACCCTGCTCTGGTGATTCATAACAGTCACGGTTCACATAACAAAGTTCTTGAAATTTGGCCCAGTCTGCTTTTCGTAAATTCCAGCGGCGTATGGATCGCAAAACTTCGTCAGCGGTTGCGTCAAAAGTGGTGTAAAGTTTAATTGGAAAATGGTCGCTGTCGTGTATATCTCCCTCAACAGTCCAATCAAAGTACGTTGCTATTGAGGGAGAGCACAGCGACAGGTCGATGGCTGTTTCTGTACCAGTGGGTAAGTGGTGATAAGTATTATTGCCTTTGTTTAACAGGACTAAGTTGTGTGTATCAATAAAATCTTCAACCAAATGTCCTCGGCGATTAACGGCTTGGGTGCCGTTACTCCAAGCTGGACTGTGAGCGTTGAGATCGCCGAGGATGAGAAAAGGGTTTTGAAATTGAGCAACGAGTTGGTCAAGTTGCCGTAAGAGCTCCGTATTATTATAATTTGGTGTAATGTATATTGAGCATATATCGATGGTACGGCCATGCAGTCGAACTGAACTTGCAACAGCCTGAAGAGGTGTGTTAAGAGTGAGTGGCGTGTGTGTTAATTTTTGACTGATGTACAGCGCCACCCCACCTTGGCGACGCTCACCGTCCATCGTGTCATAGCGATATAACGAGTAATTTGGCATTTTAAAGTTATATGTGTCGGTGGGACGAAACCATGTTTCCTGTACGGCAATGATGATTGGAGTTAGTACGGCAAAAAGTGCTTTCATTTCGGACCATTTTGAAATGAGACCGCGACAATTCCACTGTAAGATGAAAGACATTTAGTGATGAAGGGATCCATTCCCACCGGTTGATGGGAATCGCCCGAACGAAACAGACCTAGGCCGTCCCATCGCCACCCTCACCGGTGGACGGGACCGGCGGTCTTCGTTCGGGCGTGTTTCGACAGGTGTTGTGGTGGGGGAAGGGGAGGTGATGTTTGTGTGGTGGCCAGAGGGTCCGGGCCGCCGACTGTTCATAGCCGGGGGGCTAGAACGCCGGACGGCCTGACCCGCGCGTGAATCACTCACAGCCGGCGGGCTGGAACGCCGGCCGACCTGGGGACAGGGGTGCACGGGCGCCTGGGCATCCGAACGTCCAGCCAAGGGCGACTCAACGGCATTTTTCGTCTGGGTCTGCGTAGTTGACTCAACTGAAACCGAGGGGCGAGGGTTGAGAAGTTTCAGAGGAGGCAGATGGGTGATAGGGTCGGTCTGTGTTGCACATGTGGCCATCGTGGCTTTTGCTACTTGGGCATATGTTTTGCTGGGCTGCGACGACATTTTAGTTTCAACGGTGCGCCGTGCTTCGGGGTACGACACACCTGTCTTTGCCTTTTCAGAACAAATTTCTTTTTCTTTTTTCCACGTGGGACACTGAGAAGAGTTGGCGGCGTGATCAGCACTTCCACAGCTCAGGCATTTCTGGGGTGATGTGCAGGCAGATCCCTCGTGAGGAGTCTCGCCGCACTTCAAGCATCTGGCACTCTGTTTGCAGTACTTGCTGCCGTGTCCGAACCGTTGACATTTAAAACACCTGAGTGGATTTGGAATGAATACTCTTACTTTATAACGAAGGTAACCAGCGGTGAGCGAATCTGGAAGTCGGGTGGTACCAAAGGTGATAACAAGCAGGCTGGTGTCGTGACGCTGACCATCTCTGAAAGTCGTCAGCCGACGGACATGGCAAACTTGCTCATCTCTGAGCTCCGCTAGGATCTCGTCCTCCGTCATGAAGCGGAGCTCAGGCGCGAAGATGGTGCCCTTACTGGTGTTTCTGGCATGGTGCAGCGAGACTTTGACTTGTTTGCCGCAAAATTCAGCTGTTTTGAGTAGGGCCTTGGTTTGCGCGCGAGTGGTTGTTTTGATGATGAGTGATCCGTTTGCTGGCGCTTCAATCTTGAGTTCGCACGGACCGCAGATAGCTTTGATTTGCTTTGATGGCCAAAAAACGTTGATCTTTCGAAACGACACATCTTCGTCACAAGGTTGGACGACAACGTACGATCCGAGAGCATCCAGGATTGGCTCAGAGGGCTGGCGAACACTGGTCGTTGTCGAGCGAGGGTCAGCATCAGGGCGAGCGGGCACCGGAGTGGTCAAAGACGAGCGAGGGTCGGAACTGGTGGCGTTGGACGGAGACGAAGCCCGTTGTCCACCCACCGCGGTGGAAGTGTGCGTACGAACGGTCATGGCCTGGGGCGCGCGAGGGTCATCAGGTGAGGTGGCAGCAAAAGCGGGGCTGGCGATACTTCCATCGTCTACGTCCAGGGCATTATCGAGGTCAGAGGCCGAGTTCGAGTCAGTGTCGGTATCACCCTTCTTACGTTTGGTTCGCTTCCCCATATCAGGGGAGCGAGAAGAGAACAAAAACTAAGCGAAAAGGTGTGTTTGGAGCTAGAGCGAACGGAAAAGTGACGAAATCGACGATGCGAAAAAAGGACTCCTTGGCTGAGAGCCGCAAAAGGAGCAAACCACTTGCTAAGGTCGTGTCAGATGGGTCTTCGGCCACCGAATCGACTGACGAAAACCCTGTGGGGATTAACAATATGGCTCGGTTCGACTGCCACACTTGACAGTAGCAAACCTCTGCCTAGTTCCGGCAGTCAATATGCCAATAGCGGCCAAACAATGGTTATACTGTCAACCGTTCTGTGGTGGGCACATCACTAATATCATTACCTAACATTAACAGAGCAGCGAAGCCATGGGGACGCACACAGTTTACACCCGACGCACAATGCCACACACACAACAACAGCACTCGTTGGCACCACCTATCGGTGACCCACACGACTAGGTGTTGACCTCGCGCCGCTACAGTACCATTGGTGGCCGTGTCTGCTATTACTCTCTCACTGGGCTCGAAGAAGTAGGATCACTGTCGGTTGTGTCGGTGGACGTTTTGGAGGTGACCAGAGCATAAAAGCTGGGTTTGGCAATATCTTTCTTTGGTTTCCCCGCGAGAAAGACTGGCACGAGCGAGGTCTACGTTAGCGTTAATTATCACGCCAGCTTTCAAAAATAAAAAAATCTGCTACATGTCTCCTGGGTGAACAGCCGTGCGGAATATGTTGAGGCGCCGTAATACTACAGTCATGCGGCCATTGGAGACTCCTGTCATTTTAAATCCTGTCCAATTGTGATCCATTATCCGTCATTCTCTGTACCACTATCGCTTAGTTAATGCCCGATCATCTTCATAGCAGCGAGAAGTTGGACGCCAAATAGGTACAAATGCAATTTAAAGGGAATGTGCCACATTTTAAGACGTTGAAGCGTGCATCAGATATGATGAAATGAGCTCACTTGTGACTATTGGCTTACTCTTATCTGCAAAAGACTGCTCTAGAAAACAGCATTTACCTATTTAGTGAATATATTCATTGCGTCCTTGATTACGTCATGAATCCTTCGTATGACGCTGAGAGTTCGCCAAATTGGCCACGCAAAATTATCACCTCGGCACTCACTTATAATACTTTGATCTCCCAAGAGGTGACCGTGGCGGTTCTGGAGGTGTTCGCTGAACCAAAATCGTAAGGTGTTCGTATTTTGCCCCTCTCTCATGGTTTTCCGGCATATTTATCCGTGAATTTCAAGGTGTTTATTGTACACGTCCTATTCCTTAATAACTAGGACACATGCCCAACTTTTCGTATTACGCAGCACACGTGATACGTGGTTAAACCTTGCACAGCCTGTGCATTATTGATTGAGAACCAATTGACGTCCGTTATATTCGGAAATCGTGCTTACGAACGTCACGTGTGAACGATTAAACGATTAAATTAGTCTTGACCTTGTACACCGCTTGGGACGTCATACACATCTGAATAACCTTGAAATAGTCTGCGCGAAATAGTCTGCACGTCTTCGCCGGTGTGTAGCTCAGAAACTGAAGGGTTTGGGGTCTTAAGAAGGGCAGGGCTGTGAACTGCAACAAACTTTTTTTGAGATCGCTGTGTCCGTTCAAAATCCCATACGGTTGTGAAGCACTCCCTTTTGTTTCCGCCGCGGATCGATATCGATAGCCAATTGTCACCATCACTCACGCGTCTGGACCTCTCAAACTAAAAAAAAACTTACTCAAACGACATGAGGCGAATCAGGCAGCCTCGTGAGAGCGACACTGAAATAACCGCGAGGATGTCCGAGAATGGACGGTGAGGCAACTCTCATTTGCCACAAGTCGCAATCATGAGCACGATCATCCGACATGCCCGAGAACAGACGGCGAGGCAACTCTCATTTGCAACAAGCCGCAATCATGAGCACGATCATCCGACACGTCGTAGACCCGGCGGTGGGCCTGACATCCCACCCGCTGGACATCCTTGCAGTTAGGCGCCAGAGAAAGTATCAGCAGCGTTAAACACACTTTGAAAAGCAGAGCCTTACGCAAACAAAGCTACTTCTGGTTTTTGGCAGCGTCGAACTGAAACCACTCAAAGTGTGCCGAGTTCGCTCTGGCTCTTAAAACTTGGGCAGCGTTCGATTGCTTCCACTAGATACTGCCTGGTCGGACTGTTTGACTACGTCTTAAGCCTTCGAATTTGGTGCTTAAAGAAATTAATGATACCCTGACGTTTTCCATAGTTTGGAGATTGCCCTCGCTTTAAGAACCCTCCATCTGCAGGGTGTTCAGAAATTGATGCCTTCCCGCACCGATGATGGCATCACCTGCAGGGCCGCAGCGAAACGGATGACGCGCTAGCAGACCCCAGCCACACAGTGTCACTATGGGGTCTTGTGGCCATGGCGGACGACCGGACCTGTGCCGTGGAACGGCGGCAGGCGTCAGTTACACGCTGATGGCCGGCAACTATGGGTTCAACTCACAAACACCGCAAATTGACGTCAAGCTCGCGGTATGCTAACAAATATGAACAAAATCTGGAATCAGCTGACACAGCTGACAATGCGATATATCTGACAAAGCTGAAGTTAAAAATGAAGTAAAATGACGATAAATTACACTACATGAAATTATGCTGTGATACTGTTCCGATGCCACAGATCACTCCAAACTTGCCACTGAATTACGTCTGCATGGAATTGACGCTTCCTGGTTTTCATTTAGCCTCCCAAAACCACTCCCAGAATTTCAGCCTCCCTTAAAGTCTAGGCAGCATAAACATATGTAAACCCTTTCCCAACATAATCGACGTTTTTCAGGGCCTTTCTAACGGTCCCGTCCTCTATACTGCGTCTTCACCAACGACCTGAGGTTGTTCGCTGGTGGTGCAGAAGTTGTCCGGTATGCCGATGATGCTCAACTTTTGCAGCGCGGCAGCATCTGAAATGATCAGCGTTAACGCTGCAATGCCACTGATTCTAGCCTCTGTCCATTGCTGGGTTCGAGCCAGCGGGCTCGAAACGAGTGTCACTAAAAACTGGGATGCTGTTGGGCGGGGCTCGTAATTTGCTGCGCGTCTCTTTTCACGGTTCAATTGCGTGGGCGCGATCATGTCCCGCCCCCGAAGCCGGAATTTTCCGGCCGACTTTTTACGGCGCTCCCGCCCGGGATTCCGGTGTTTCCGTCGTCGCACGACGATGCGTGGTGTCTCGAGTGAGTTGCCGCACCTGACGAACTACCTGCCACCTTCCACCGTCTTCACGCTCGTGAGCGCAGTGGTGCCCTCGCGGATCTCATCCTGTATCCCGGCATGCGGCACAGGCGCTTTACAGAACCTGGCTTCCATACATATGCAAGCAATGTCAACAAGTTGCTCGTAAGGCTTGGAGCCAGCCCCCTCTTCCCCCGGATGCATTCTATTGGTGACCTGTCCGGTCTCGTGCGTCGGTGCAGTGGCCTCCGGAGGGCGATGAGAACGGTCCCGGCGGGCGGCTCTGTGCTGTGGCTTAGTCAGCGTTCCGGTGGCGTCGACCTGCGCGCGGTCGGAGCCCTGCCTGGTCGTCTGGTACGCGTTGGCCCCCGCTTACCCTCGTCATTCCAGTGCATTCTCTATGCGCATTTTCCGTCGCCCTGGCTCCAGTTGGGCTACACCGATGTGTGTTGACTTGATTGGCTACGCCTGCAGTCACGTATGAGGCATACAGGGATCATGTCCCCCCCCCCCCCAGCCCTAGAGAGACGGCGGGGCGGTGTCACCAGGGGAAAGTCGGTAGCTGCGTGCGCGAGGCAATGCTCCCGGGGCACCGACCGGCGCGCGAAGCTGTGCAGCCCAGAGGACAGCGGTGCTGTTGTGTCCACGTGCCGGCGCCGACGACTTGGAGTCTCGAGCCGCCCGGAGCAGGTGCAGTCGTGCCGATCCAATGTAGACACTTAATGAGGTATCTGCTCACCGGGTGCCGGAACGCGGGGAACCGAGCCACATCCGCTTATCACCGTGCCTTCACGACACGCATCCCGAATCTGGTACTGGTAGAGGCTTGGCTGGCTTAGCGCGGCGAGCCCGGCAACGTCGCGCAGCCACGCTGCGTTCAGGCCTCGCATCGAAATGGGACGGACACGATGCCACCGTTGTGAGGTACATTATCTCAGCATGCCGCTTGCCGACGTCCGCGGCCTCTGATTGGCCGACGCCTGAAGCGTCTCTCGTATGGCGGAGCAGTTTGAGATGACCAGTTTTTTTCATTTTATGTCGTCGTCGTGCACACTGGTGTTTGCCGTTTCATCAGAGTTTGCTTTTCCTTGCATCCCACGTTTCATCGCGTGACGGAGGTTGCAAAAGTCACAGGCCCGTTGTAAAAAACTGGCATATATATATATATATATATATATATATATATATATATATATATATATACGTATGCATGCATGCATTTATGCATATAGTATGTATGTATGCATGCATGTATGTACGTATGCATGTATGTATGTATGCATGTGTGTGTGTGTGTGTGGTGTGTGTGTGTGTGTGTGTGTGTGTGTGTGTGTGTGTGTGTGTGTTGTGTGTGTGTGTGTGTGTGTGTGTGTGCACGCGCGCTCATTCATGTATATATGTATAGGCGTGTGTGTTTTTGTCATATCCAGAGATCCATAGAAGTCCCCCTCCCTCACCGATAACAGACGCTTCTGTTTTTGTCCAGGTCTGTTTCCAGTTGCTGCCCGACAGTTAGGCCACAGAGACGTAAGTCATTGCTGGGGATCCCATTTCTTGATGCTGCAGCCCTGGATTGAGCCCTCGAGCTGCGAAGTCAACCATGCAAATTAACAGTTTTCTGAAAGGTCACTGGCAAGGCAGCTGGACGAAATCAATAATGGACAGAAAAGTCAGCTGTTCAAGAGCAGCCTCGTGTCAAATCGGTACCCGCTAGTTTTCAACGCACGAAGCTCCCCGGAAGGTTTGCAGTGTGGGCAGAAGGAATGCATGGTCTATGTACTGACGGCCAGAGGCGGAACCAGAGAGAGGAACTTTGGGGTTTGAGCCCGTTTGGGTCAAAGGGACACCAAAGTCCCATGGTGGAGGACCACCAAGACTTTCCGTTCTGAACCACACCACCTCCTTTATTTTTTTTCGAAACCACCTTTATTTTTATGAAGCACCAACTTTCAGGGACAACACAAAAGCCCCCAGATGTTCATTTCTGAGTCACCAAATTCCAGGTGCATGACAATGTGTGCGCGGTGTCCCTGGACGGAATCTTTGATCGGCCTTTTCGGCGAGGAAGCTCCGAACCCTTCACTGCGAAGCGCCATAACCTTGATTTTTCAAGAAGCACCCAATCCCAGAGGGATTGGGTGCTCTCGAACCTTCATTCTTAAGGGGAACGACGTTTCCAGGGGTATAACTATTTTTCATCTCCCACCGTGCTGAAATCCTGCATCGGACCCTCGGGCGAGGGGCACGAGAACCTTTATTACGGAGTACCATCTTTATTTCAAGGGACACTTAGTCCAATCGGGCGATTGAAAGGGCCCAAGACTTTCATTGCAAGGGTCACAAAAATCCGGGGGTACTGCGGTTTCTTTGTCGTCCACTCGGATCAAATCCTGGACCGATCTCTTCGGCAAAGAAGCAAAAAAAACTTCAATTTAGGACATCATAAGCTTTTTCGAGAGGCACACAATTGCAGGGGTACCACAAAGGGCCCCCAACTCTCATTTTTAAATGACGGCAAATTCCAGGGGCAACCGAAATGAACCCAACATTATCATTTACGTAGAGGATTCAACTTCTAAGCGCTGCATGAGGTGCGCACGTAGAGTTGGGGGGGGGGGATAAAGTTGCCCTCTCACTCTGCCTGAAAAGTCTAGAAGATCCCGACTCCGAGTGGTCCCTTGCGCCTCCTGGAGCCGACAATCAAGAGCCCAGTTGGAAGATCTGAAGGGCAGGCCGGAGATTTATGAAGGAACCACGGCCCAGAAGCCGAGCCCTCAAATGTCAAAGTACCTCTTACACCGATCGGAGGCCCCTGATACAGTAAAGGCTTGTATTTCATTCAGCTGACTGAGACCACCAATACCAAACGGTCGGTTCTGTGCCATTCAGGGCCCTAGGGGCCTCTTCTCGAGGAGGGGCAAGACTGAGGCCCGCGAACACCGACCAGAAGGCCTCTTGCATTGGTCCAAGCAAATGTGCCAGTGGAGGACACGTTGCGCTAGTCAGGGCGCGCAGTACCTAACAGGGACCGTGTACAGGCGATGAGCCCCAGGCTGCCCAGGGGCACATTTGCTGCAAGGGACAGGGATGGGACCACGAATGTTAAAGGGCCTCTTGAACTGGTCGTGGCCCTCTTGGCAATGAGAGGCAGTTTGAGAAATGGCGATGCGAGGCTCCCATTCAGAGTGAGACGGTGAAAAGAAGGCCCTGTATCAGTCAAGCCTCAGTACCGAGCGAGTGGTCCTTTGCACCGTTTCAACCAGTGGCCGATAGGCCACGTTGGTGTCTAGGTACTAGTTATTAGGCTCCCAGCACCGCTTAAGGATCCTTTTGCATCGGTAGGGGCCCGTGTCTTGATCCAATACCAGATGTTCCGGTCAGAGGGCGTGCCACGTCAGGGAGGAAGCTCATGTATGATGTACTCCTCCGAGGATCTCCGTGCTCACCGGGGGCCACTGTCCCCGTATCGCCAGAATCTCATCCGCTATTGGCCCCGGGATGGGCAGGAATATCCTTCAGCTTTTGACCAGAACATGTTACCTGTGCAGTTTTGATATCGAATCTCTGAACGAAGTTGAGGAGAGGAAGAACTCAACATTGTGTTTTTTTATAAACAAGCCACCGTCGCCAAAGCAGTCTTTTCCCTGCCGTCTTCTTGTTCAGAGATAGCAGGGTTGGCGCGTTGCACACTGGAGCGCGGACCATTCCACAAAGTTATGCCCTTGGAGGAGAACAGAAGTTTAAGGCCGTATGGATTGTAAATAAATGCTCTTCCAGCTATATAACAAGCTATCGCAGAGCAACTACATTTTTTTAAATGCATGTGCCTTAAAGGAAATTGGAAATACTGAGGCAAACATCAGGTATGATGAAACAAGCTCACTTATAAGATTAGTAAACTTTTTAAGTGAAAAGGACTGCTCTGGACAGCACAATTCTCTGTTGAGTAAATATGCTCCTTAATGCATGATGGTTTGATTACGTCATCGTACCTTACACAGCATTGCTTCAGAGCCAATTGACGGTCGTTATATCGTGCCCACAAACGCCAGATATGAACGTCTCAACAATTGTATTCATCTTGGCCTTGGTCGCCGCAGAGCTTATAGGATGGCAGGATTTGAATGCGTTATTATGGCGTCATTAATACCAAGGTCACTTTGAAATACTCTTCCCAAAATACTCTCACCATTTTCGCGGGTGTGTAGCTCAGAAACTGGAGGAGCTTAGGTCTCAAGAAGAGCAAGGTTGTGAACAGCATCAAAAGGTCTTCAAGATGGCTAGTTCAATTCAAAACCTCATATACATGTGGAACACTCCCTTTAAAGTAGTTTGGTTGCTTTAGGCTTTAAAACAGGTGTGATGACTCGCTGTGTGCCAGCGTCTTTAAATTAATCTCATTGTAATGAACGGTAAAAGTACTACATGAGCATGGCTAAGGAGGACATGTTTTTTTAGGCGGCTCGTTTTTACAAACCACCCAAGTAAATCACATGAGTTTGAGTTCGATCAAGCGGCACGGCCGCACTAAGCTTGCCATAACACGTCTGAAGCGCGCTGCTGCAGCCCGGTGCAAAAGCCATCATACATGGTCACAGTGCATGTGTCGTGTCGCAATGATTGTTAAACTACTTAGACGACAGTGAATTGTAAAGGAGTGCATACCCGTGCCTGCGATAGTGATGACTACAGTCGGTGGCTTCATGTGGCGACTAACATCCCAGTTGCTGCGCTTATTTCATTCTCGGCGTTTCTGTTTATCGATGGCCACTACACCCGCAAAGCGTCACATCACTTGGCCCGACATTCCTGGAGAAATGTGGCGCCCTTCCACTAATCAGCGAGGCGATATCCATCCACCGGATCGGGTGGAGTCCACAGGGCCTGCCTCGGGTGGGGGTGTACCACCTCCCAGCGGACCGAACAGGGGCGACGCCGCGGGGGGTGCGCCGGACGACGACGGCAGCGGCGGCGGCGCCGTATGGCTCGCAATGCAGCCCTCCAAGGTCGTGACAGCAAACGGCTGAGTCTTCCCATCTTACAGTTGAGCGTCCAACTAGCACCTGGCGCTCCTTCAATTGGACGGAACCTCCCAACAAAAACATCCTGCTCATCACATTTCAAGAAGTGTAGGCAAAAAGGAGAGAAAACAACGTGTAAAAACCAACAAACCAATACTACAATCCTAGATTATCCCCGATTAGCGCCACTTAACACTGAAATAACAAGACAATGTTGCTTTTCAAGCAGAGAAGAAGTTCGGTAAGGTTCTAGCCTCCCCACTCTCGGAGGGCTAGTCAACATCAAGAGATGCCTCAGGCCGATTAATTCCAGACTGACACCTCCTACGTCTGACTGATCTGTTCAACTGCGCATCTGGGCTGCCGAGGATGAGAAAATCCACCACAGCATGATTTCATGCCCAAAAAGAAAACGATTTAGCATCAACATAACAGAACCAAAGAGGCCGTAATAGCATCACCGACATTGACTCATAGGTACCAATATGCTCTTCAGTTGGGGAACTTCAGCTCTCCAACTTGGAAAAGAAAGTGCATCGAATTGGGGGAAGCTTGTTTTTATGCATCGTATCGGCAGTTTCGGCTCTTGTTCCCCGCTCAGTCTCTTCCCAGCTTATTTCGCAAAGCTTCACCCATGCTGTGTAGTGTGAAATGTATCGTTTCTGTGTGTGTGCCTATCGACCCACAGGCGGATGTCCACAGTCCATCCAGCGTAAGCGCGGCAGCTTCCCAAATACCTGTGCTCATATCCATTCAGAACAAGCCATCATTACGTATTTCGTCTTCCACCAAATGCTTCAAGAAGTGGCACCTGTGAACTCCTCTCCACACCAAGCTGTTCACAGCTGCGTCTCTGGTCACACACAGTTTGTGCGAGGGTTTATAACACGGCATTTCTTGAACACGGATGTTTCTTCTACACTCTGTTTTCCTGTTTCTGCGCACTAAGCCGTTTGTTTATCCGCATTCGTGACCTCTGGAAGAACGGACGACCTGAGATTTCCCGATGTCAAACCGATTGTGGCCCGCGCCAGACTGCGTAAAAACGAGATGAGCCTGCCGAATAAAAGGAGAATGTCTGACTTGGATAGCGACAGAAATGCGCCAAATGTGCCTGTCGAAATTGCTAACCATAGATACCTTAAATGCTATATAATTTCAAACAGTTATACCGCACATATAACCTCAGCGCATTGTTTAGTACGCACACTGGAAACCCGTACGTTTGCGCCCTGCTCGCAAAAATATTTTGGTAGCTGGTGTGCTGTTACCACCGTGACCCGGATTTCAGGTCGTAACTTCACCAGAATTTCTGCTCAGTGACACCATAATCTTGGCATCTTAATTCCTGACAGGGGTTCGGCGATGGTGACATTTTTCCTAGTGCTGAAGGCACCAGAGCGCGTACCCCTGGGCCAGACTTAATTTCGGAAATCTTCAGAAGCCTACCACATTTGGAAAACGGATGAAATAACCGAGCACTTCAGGTTACAATCCTGGACGTCTTACGAGACCTCATGGCCACAAAACGTTAGTATTCACTTATGTGCAATGTTTCTAGAAACGTCGTGTTTATTTGGTTGTGGAAATGCTCTGAACGTTTTGCCTTTTCATTTTCGGCAAACAGCCACTCCTCATTTATCTTGACTTCCTTCTTGGCTCCAAAACTATTTAAAATATGAGTGAGTGCCTGCAGTTAGACGTGAAGGTTTAGTTGAAGGGCTTCATTCGCCTACACAGCTCTAAAGCTTTGAGAGTGTCAAGTACGCACATTGGGCTCGCTTTTCAAATCTCGTCGGAGGGCCCGAATAACTTGGACGTTCCCGCCCCGCCCCCCCCCCCCGCCCCCAGTGCCTCGATTGAGCGGAAATGAACTGGACATGATTAAGTAGTCCACGGGTAAGGGGGAGGGGCAGTGTACAGCGAGCTGTTCCACTCTCAACACTGCCGACGAATGTCCAGAGGAAACTGACCAACCGCACGAAAGCTGGTGTCCCTGAAGCACCGAAGCCAGTGTCCCTACAGTTCTTGCGGCGACACGGGGAGAACGGGACGTGATGATCCTTGCGTGTTGACGGTTCACCGCGCCCGTCCTGCGGAATCTGCTGCGGTCCGTTTTGACGGCACGCCCTTGAGGACCACTCCCTCATGAACGGCCGCCAGGAAAAACATCAGCACTCCCCGTCGCTAATGTCAGCTTCAGGCAAACGAAACTTTCGCGAAAAACAGCAAGACGAGTCTAATGGTGACGTCACACGTCGTCAGCCGGCCCACTGCGTCACGCACAACGCGGCAGGTAGTACAAGGCAAGAAAAAGCGCGCCGAGCACGGCGCCGCAGTGAGACAGCTGGACGGCGATGTGCTCCCCTCTTGGATCGTAAACCCCGCGCGTTGACCCCTGTACTCGGCACCATGGTTAGCGTCCCATCAACGCGTCGTCCCCCGACGTCCCTCCCGGTCGTCGATCGCCCACATGGGAGGGCGCCAGTATCGATGCCCCATCCCTCACGCCGATACAGACGCCAGTCTTTTCTGGCTGGGCCGGAGGATGAGCCTTTGAACCCGCCGGGATGCGGACCAGCTCATCACCTCACGAATAAGTGGCTGATTGTGTCGGAGCACTCCGACATAGAAGGGAGTGTCGGAAATTGATTCAGATTCGGTACAAATGAGGGGATGAAACGCGTGGTATTGTGGTACTGCGAACGCGTGACAATGATTGTTCAACCGGAATTGGTGACGGAAGTAACTTGTCGAATCTTAGGCGTTGCAACACAATCTATCAACTCGCCACTTTTGCAATAAGACACAGAAGCGTCTCCGGACGGTGTGAGTGGGTCGACGGTGGGACGGTGGGAGTTTCTCCGGACGGCGTGACGAGTTCCGCCCGCGGCTTTTTCCCCAGACTGTGAAGACGTCGCTGGTGGGCATGTTTTTTCCGAATCCATTGGAGTTGGAAGCCGTGTCGCAAGTAATGCATGACAAAACAAGATAAGATGTAAGGGATATAGAATGTGGCATTAAAAGTGGTCTTTTGATTGTCAAAAGTGCCTCGCGTTCCGGGATATGTACATTGTTGCTCCACGTCTTCAAGGAAAAAGCTGCCAGCCTTCTTATATCACACTACGAAATCAGATCTGACATCAGGTCTAAGACTAAGTATCAAATATAGTGTCAACTTCCCGAACATTGAGCTGAGGGAAGAACATGTCTGCCGTGTTACCCCTTTTGTTTTGTGGGCTGTGCTCCTTGGTGCCCAAAATAAAACGAGGCCTTCGCACAGAACACTGAGGGAAACACGCTGCCTTCGCCCTGACACGTCAAATGTTCTTACCTGCTTCTCTGTGGCTTCAGGATCACAGAACACTGAGGGAAACACGCTGCCATCGCCCTGACACGTCAAATGTTCTTACCTGCTTCTCTGTGGCTTCAGGATTTTTTTAGTGATGTATCAATGTAAAAATCCCATGACCAAGAACGAGTACCCAGTTTCCAGTACCAGCGCTGAGTGTCTCCTGAAGCTCGTTGAAGACGCCTGCGACCGACAAGTACAGTTCAGTTTATTAGTTTAGTGTATTACAAATCATTGTACGCTGTGGGTTACCATCGATTCCAGTTCAGTACATAGCAAGAGATAAAAACATGGCGAAGCATTGCACAGTCATGCTCGATAATAAAAAGATAGTTAAATTGGCGCGCGCAGGCGCGCACACACACACACACACACACACACACACACACACACACACACACACACACACACACACACACACACACACACACACACACACACACACACACACACACACACACACACACACACACACACACACACACACACACACACACACACACACACACACACACACACACACACACACACACACACACACACACACACACACACACACACACACACACACACACACACACACACACACACACACACACACACACACACACACACACACACACACACACACACACACACACACACACACACACACACACACACACCACACACACACACACACACACACACACACACACACACACACACACACCACACACACACACACACACACACACACACACACACACACACACACACACACACACACACACACACACACACACACACACACACACACACACACACACACACACACACACACACACACACACACAACACACACACACACACACACACACACACACACACACACACACACACACACACACACACACACACACACACACCACACACACACACACACACACACACACACACACACACACACACACACACACACACACACACACACACACTTGTCATGTGATTGTCGACTCAGTCTCATTTATTTTTTAATAGATGCACGCCGGTTGCCACGGGCTGTGCTGGCCGAAGGCAGGCGATGCCAGGAAAGGACCTCGCGGCAGAACAGTCGGCGTGTGGCGGAAAGTCGGAAAGCCCGATACTCCACCAACTCACGAGTAGCACGCTGAGAGACGGCAGTGTGTCGGGTAAGCAAGGCCCAGATTGCCCCCCGAGGCCCCTCGGATCGTTCAGAGACCTGTATATGCCGATGCAGCTCGGGAAAGTGACCAGGTCCCACATTGAACCGAGCCCTTCCAAGGTCGAGGGGACGTGGCCACGACGGCGAGACCCCTCCTCCCCTACCCGAGACAATCTTGGCCCTCGAGTTGATGACCTTTTGCAGCCGATCGACGTCGCGCACTTCCCCACCCCAGACAGCACAGCGTAGGATGTGATAAAAAAACGTGACATTGGACGGGAAGGCTGGGGGATTCTGCAGTAAGTGTTGCCAAATTTCGTGTGAGCACAGAGGGATTCATTTGCCAGTTTTTATTTCCTTGAAATGCGCTCCTCCCAGGATAAATATCTGTTCATCATTATGGCGCCCTGCATCTGCCCAGAGCAAAATAGTGTGTGGCCGCCATCGTCCAAGCAAAAGGATGCGGTCGTTTTGTTGGAGTTCGGCGCCGAAAAGGAGGGTCGTTTTGGTTGAATTCATCCTTAGCGGTGAAATACGACTTGATAGCGAGCGGTGCCTTTTTCTGCCGACATTTAAGATAAGCTAACTGGTCAGAATGTTTGCGGTCAAGAAATTGGGTGTCGTCAGAACAGGACTCTCAACAACCGCATGGAAGATAGGCAGAAAGATCGTTTTGAAGACACCGAATAAAATAGTGCCGGCGAGGGATCCCTGTGAGACGTCATGGAAAGGCAAAAGAGAGGATCCACCTCCCACCGTCTGCCTGCGGTCAACGAGCATCCTCTAACGTTGGATAAGGACAGCTGTCTCCACCCACTGAGCGTTCGCCCATTGATCTGGAGTGGGCCGGGTGTCAGAGAGAGTGTGAATGGGGGAGAGTGCGGGTCTCCCGACTGTGAATCCGAGGGAGTATGAGTCTCCTGACTGTGAGTCAGAGAGGGTGTGAGTCGGAGTGAGCGTGAGTCTTCCGATCGTGAGTCCGAGTATTGTAAGTCTCCCGAATGTGAGTCCAAGAGAGTGTGAGTCGGAGTGAGTGTGAGTCTTCCAGCTGTGTCAGAGGGAATGTGAGCCTCCCGACCGTGAGTCCGAGTGAGTGTGAGTTTCCCGACTGTGAGTCAGACAGAGTTGAGTCGGGGTGAGTGCGAGTCTTCCGATGTGAGTCGGAGTGAGTGTGAGTCCACCGACTGTGAGTCAGAGTGTAGTCAGAGTCTTCCGATGAGTCGGACACCGGACGCAGCGAGGGCCAAGCCAACCTCGGCAGTGCTTGGACGTATATTACATACCGACTGTTCCAGGACGCCTGCACTGAATGCAGGGTCAGCGGACCGGCGGAATCGTTGACGCAAATCCCTGGCTCTTGATTGCGTGGCATGCCTTGGCAGAGCATTCCATTCCCGATCGCATCCATTGGTGGAATGGCGCTGGCGCTGGGCGGCTCTATGGCCGTGGGCGGGCTCGCTCGTCTGATTATCCGTCCGCGCCTTGTCCACGCCGAGGTCAGCCTCCTGCGACATCCACACGGCTATTGACTGTTCGGTGGGACTCAGGGCCGTCAAATGGCTATTGGTGACTGCTCCATCAGCCGATCAGGCAGACCGTCATTAGAGCCCGCTTTTTGGTCTATTTGCGTGCATGGGTTCTCGCCCGCGTCCTGAAGATTGTTTCTGCGCGGGCGCCCAATGCGGCGTTTGTGTAATGCGGAAGTAGCGTGTGGGGATGGGAGGGGACAGAGTGACCTCAGCGCGACCCAGCCGCAAAGAGATGGATGTGAACAATCTAGATGAGTGCCGAATCGTCAACCGACAACCAGGATAACCGAAAACTGAGGATATCGGGATACTTGTGACGCCTGAGTGCGCATTTTAGTTAAAGTTGGTGGGAAATGTCTCCTCTGAAGCTGAATCCAACTTTTTTGCTTGCCTTTCAGTTGAGTTGATAAATTCATATGCACCAAAGATAACGCACCCGGCATGGCGGCCACTGTGGCGCATCTTGCACAATGAACGTTGGTACCGATATTATTCACGGCGGTTTTAAGTGATGCTGAGGGCTAAGCCTGTTGTCGCCGGATTTCCTTACATTATCTCTGCACCATGACACCTTAAACATTATTGCACGATTAATGTTCAGTCCGCCACGACACATTGCACAAGAAGCAAGTTTAGGGTGGCATAAAAGTCCGTATCGATTATTTATTACGTATTTTCCGTCGTCACGTCCGCCTTTGTCCGCCCCTGGTCCTCTTTTATTCACAATCTTCGCCAACGACCTCCGCCTACATGCGCCAGTCACTTACGTCACCCACCACGCTGAGGGCACCCAAATCCTTACATATGTTGTCAAACGCAGCCTTCCTTCCATCATCCAACGCGTGCGAGACGCCCTTTCCTCCCTAACATCACGGTTCCGGGTCCACGGTCCAAGCTCAACGCTTCCAAAACCGAACTCTGTCTCCTTAGCAACGAACGGAACTTCGCGGACTTCCCCTGTCAGCGCACGGTTCGGTGGGGAGACCGTGCGGAAGAGTCAGACCGTAAATGATTTTGGTGTGCTGCTTGGCCGCCACCTGAGCTGGGACGCATACGTCAGTGATGTAATCAAACAGTACATCGGCGTCCTGATTGGTCTCCGCCACTGAGATATTTCCTCTCACAACGAGCGCTGCTGATCATCCAGTTATCTCGCGCGTGGCATACTGCATTTCAGTTTATGGCCAGGGTTCAGCTATTAACGAAAATAGACTGCTGTTGGAGGTTTGATTTGACTGCTGATGATGAGGTCAGGATGCTGACTGCTGAGCCAGACTTACGTTTGTATGAGATATTGGTAGTTAAGTCGGATATGCACCAGACCAATTCGTGTGGTGTGGAAGCTTAATTCGACTACGAATCACCCAGAAAGCTTGCCGCCGCTGCTGCTGTCGGAGCGCCAGTCACCCACGGCAAAACGCTCCGGAGAATTCGTTCAAATTCACGTCCCTGGGACGAAAGCCCAGCGACGTTGGGCGAGAGAACGCGTACGGACGAGGGGTTAGAACGCCGATCGCCAATGCATCTTACGATGCGTTAATGTCATATCATTGGAGCTTTACGTCGCACTCAGCTGCTGAGGCCATATGGCGTCGCCTGCCTCTCACCCTGGCAGGAAAGGGCGGGCACAGCGGGAAATCGAACCCCGTACCTCTGGTTTCCCAGACGTGCAGTGGTTAACACGTGCTTTAACCACTACACTACCGGCACCCCACGATGCGTTAATTATGAAATTAATAAATGGTATGGATTATGCAAACCATTGATAGATTACTAACGGACGGATGCATATCCATTGTACGTGAAGGTCGTTTAATCGTCGTTCCTTCACTGCATGCCAATTTTCGCTTCGTTCATATACTTCTGCACTCCGCCATTCTTCAGTCTCACGCGGACTACGCACTCGATAGCATTTCCTTTAATTGGTGTTGGTCTCCGACCTGTCTCGAGATTCACTGACCAGTCAACCGCTGCAACTTAACAGAACAATGTTGTTTAATAAATAATTGCGGCTCAAGCATGATAAATGACTTATCTTCTGAATCACGCTGCAATCGCGTAAACCGGATTTCTAACAGCATACAATCCATTCCTTAAACTAAACTAATTGGTCCTTAGGGCCCTAAGTGAAAGCTAAAGGCCATTTGTGTGTGAGCCAGTGGGTTACGGAAGTTAGATATCCTGATGGAAAGCAATTAAAGAATAGTTAAGACTTGATATGAGCGGGATGGCCTAAGCAATTGGCCAAACACGCGTAGAAACGATAGCTGCAGCTGAGGGAAGACACGGCAATGCTTCATCTTTAATGAGGAGTGTTGACCGGCAAGAGAGCTTGACCTCCAGACGTTGGGATTCAGCCAGCAGGAACAATCTCAGATAGGAGACTTGTGAAGATACCGGAAAACAGGACTGAATTACAAAGAGTAACATGTACAGGTGGCAAACAGGTCATAACCAAAACAAAGTAATGAAAGTCATAAGAATATGTTGTGCACAAAACTAACACAAGTAAGCTTTAGCACCATTCTACCACAAGTACCATTTCGCGCAACCCAGCCGGGATGCGGCAGTACGCTGGTAGACATCTGTGGCGCGGGACCGCCGGCGGCGCCACCGGAAATACGGGCGTATGCCCGTCACGACCGTAATCCGAGGAGCTTATGATGTGATAGGGGAGGGAAGCGCCGATGAGGCGCCGTGTGTCCGCTGGTGCTCGCGGGACCCGAAAGATGGCGCAGTTTTCCTGAGTCCGCGCCATAGTCCCCTGGGTCCAACGATATCCAGAGCCGGCTGTCTCTTTCATCAGCCATTTGAGCGCTTCATGAAATCCACATATTGTGGATTAGCGATCGAATCAAACCGCAGATCGCAGACTTATCCACGTACTGGATTAGACTTGATATTACGTTTTCATCAAAACGTGGACTAGGGCCATATCGGATTTCAGTCTTTACGAACTGACGCAAATTGAATGTATTAAAACCGATAAAACTACATAATTATAAGTTGTTCGCGTCAAATTGGGACTTAGGACCATGATTCAAGACGTCATTTGATATCCCCAGAACCTAGCATCCGCTCCAACAACTAACATTGGTTTCAACTCACCCATGCATCTCAGTAATACACTGCGTCATGATGTCCACTGGTAAATTTGCTTATCAATAGGTGTACGGACGGATTGGTAGCAATAGCAAAAAGTAGGGGACTTCGCTGATTTTTTAATGATTTGGCCCATTCCCGTCTAGATCCATAAAATCCGACCCAACCATCAATCCGCCTTTTTCATATTCCTGAATCCAACTCAGCTTGGCCCAGTAATAAAAAACAAAATTTATTACACTTTTAACACAAAACAAAACAAAGGAATTCAATAGCAACTTAACAACAGAAAATCCTGCAAGCATAAAACACACAAACAAAAAAAAACCTTGGACTCCCACACATCAGCTCATCACCAAGTCAAACACAATAGACATACCTATGGCTTCTGTTAAGATGGGGTCAGGGAAAACAAACATTTTGTTAATGTTTCTTACAAAATACCAATGCTTATTTCCATGAAAGTAGCTTAACTATGCCTAACCTAAAAAGCCCTTACATCATCTCATCCTGTATAACCTGTTTGTGTCACAGCAGCAGTTGTGAGTTACTGATTCTTGCACAATTCCCATCGCCACTTGCCATGCACTTAACCAACTTAACCTAGCTTAGAGTAGCCCATATGATGAACATCATCTCAACTCACCTATCTCGTGACAACAGCACTTGTAATGAAAAACATGATAAAGCTAATTTTTGGCTGGTTTCAACTTGTATTTTTGTCAATTTTGTCAATTCATTTGTGTATGCTTGTTGACATCAGAAAAAGTTGACGACACACTAATCAAAACACTTTAAATCACTTTGAACAACTTATTTTGATTGCCATGGTTAACCTATGTCAAGGGCAATAAAGGGTATGCTCCACAAAACAATCTCTCTTCTCGACAAGTAACATAACTTTTAGATGACCATACCAGTATTGCTGCTTGCCTTTTCAGCTGCAGCGAAGGCATCTATTTAGGCTTGTTTATTAATATTTCACGATTAAGTTTGAGATGTTGGCTTCACGCTTTAAATGGGATGGTCTGACTATTTGTTACATGCTAATATTTAACCCATATTATAGTTGCTATGCAGCTTAGAGTATCCCTATGTTAAAAATATGGTGCATTTACACAGTGCACTCATTTGTACACAGTACAGTGCCAGTCAGCAAAACATGACAACTATAGAAAACATCTGGTTAAAGCAGCCATGAGGGACCACTTCAAGAAATCTGGGACAAATTATCTAGAATATGGAACAAAATAAGACCATTGCATGCCTTGCGGCATCACAATTTATATTATGACAAAGCTCGATGGATTAGAGCAAAAGTGTCGAACTCTAGTTACCAATCATGTGTTGAAAGCAGATAAGGTAAGCAACTACTTGGCCCACAGGAGAATAGCTGGCTTCTTCCTGCTCCCCAAAACAAAAAGTCAGTACCTTTTGCATGGTCTGCTGGCAGACAGAGTCATCCCACTCACCCCTCAAATATAAATATCAATCATGCCCACCAACGTGCGAGATTAAAATGCGAAACAAGTAAGAGGTGTGCCTGATAAACATCTCCAGAGGGCAGAATTTCGCCACCGAACACTTCTGTATTAGCTGCGTCAGGTCCGTCCCAAAGTTCCGTATAGCAGCATTAGGATGGCCTTGTCAGGTAGCCTGGTGAGTTAGACACTCGGAGGGCTTAGCTTTATCTTTATTGACCACCACCATGAACCAAGAAAACTGTTGATCGAGGGTTTAATAGGGCAAAAATGGCGGTAAAAAGGTTCCGTGCTTCAAATTGTCTCCTTCATTCCCTGTGAATTGTTCGCTATTGGGTGCATATCAAACATGTTTGGGCGGCTGGCGACTTAATCAAATTTATGCATGAAATACGTACAAGATTGCAGTTGGAGCATCTTGCAGAGAAATTGGTCGACATTTTAAGCAACAGATGGTACCTCTAAAGGCAATCAAAAAGGAAGGAAGAATAAAGTGGTATCACACTCGTATGATACTAAGAAAAACGAAAGTAGTTAAATAAATATAAAGACTGATACTTTTCTGGCAACATTTTGTAATCAGCTTATTTGACTTAAAGTCTGTTAGCAGCAGCACTTAAATGGTGATATTCACCCTGTAAATTTAGTTTCGAAGACATTTCTTGAATTTTTCACTCCTGTTTTTTTCGGGAGGGATGCAATTTAGTGGTCAAGTTTCCTCGGGAAAAAAGAAATACGTGGAGTAAAATTATCTACCAGGCATTGCTGGTGTTTTCACCAGGCTCAGTTTTCGTGGTGCGGTGGTGAGACCAAAAAAATAGGGATGCGTGAAAATCTTGCATTTGGCACACAGCTGCCGATTGTGATGTCCTTTGCAAACAAACCAAACGTAATGCGTGCAAGTGACTGGGATGGCTGGGGTTCTTGGGCTTGGAGGTGGGGGAGGAGCTGACCTGGCGCCCTTGCCCGGTGCATCCACAGACATGATTCAGATGTGGGTGAGGCAGGACATAGCCATAGGTGTCCAGGTTCTGTGGAGCCTCGTTTATGCTTGGTGGTTTCAAGTGAGCTCGATTTTAGATGACATCTGAAAACCTCAGAAAGTGAAATAGGGGTTTGGCATGTGCGATTAGACAATGTTCGGCAGGAGCGAAAAATTCACATAAGATATGAGGAAAAGGAGTGAGAAATTCCTCCTCATAGGGTGTTTCTTTACACCCAAAGTCGGGAATTCCAGGACACTGCAAAATACCCGCGACACGATGTAGAGAGCCCCCGAATGATCGAGTGCGCCAAAGCATGTTAGCAGATAGGGCCCATGTCAAGAGCGCAGGGCCCTCCATTCAAATAGCAAGTACCCAGGACCCGACATAGAGATACTCCAGCAATCGAATGTGCCCGAGCAGTTTATCAGAACGGGTTGCGACAAGAGCATAGGGCCCTCCATTGGTATAAAAAGTGCCCAAAACCCAGTGCGAAGGGCCCCCGAAAGATGGAGTGTACCCGAGCAAGTTATCAGATGGCCCCGATAGGAGCGCAGAACCCTAAATTAAAACACCAGGATCCACCGTGCAGGGCCCCCGAACAATCCAGTTTGGCCGAAGAGGTGAACGGAAGGGGCCCCGGCAAATCCGTAGGGCCCATTCAGGTAGGGCGTTCCCACGACCCAATGTAGAGGGGCCCCGAACGATGAATGTGCCCGAGCAGCTCATCAGATAGTCTTCCTACAACAGCGAAGCACATGCAAATAAAATGCATCCAAGAAATATACCCAATGTGCAGGGCCCCCAAACAATCCAGTGTGTCGGAGCAGGTTAACAGATGGGGCGCCAAGTGTGCAGGACCCCCATTCAAATAGACAGTAACTAAGGCCCAATTTAGAGGGCCCCGATCGACCGAGTGTGCATAGGCAGGTGAACAGATGGGCCCCCGACAAGAGCCTAGGGCCCTGAAGAAGTGACAGAATTGGAAACGCCCTAGACCAATGCAGAGGGCCCATGAGCATATCACTAGTGTGTCGGTAGGTGAAACAAGACCTACGTGAAGGGCCCCCAAGCAACCGGGAATACCCCAGCAGGCTAACATTTGGGACCTGGCTATAGCCCAAAGAGCCTTTCTGGCAAATAAAAAATCTGTGGAAGGCCCCTGATTGACAACAGCGCCCCAGCACGCTAGCAGGAAGGGCACAGCAACAGTGCAGGGCCCTCCGAGCAAACGCAAAGAAGTTGAGCGCAACGTATAAGGCTCCTTGACGATCGGAATGACCCTGCAAATGGGCATATAGGTCCCTCGGAAACAGCACAGATCCCTTGGACAGCGCATTAGGGCTTAAAATGTTCAACTACCAACTTTTTCAATAACTTTTTTTCTTGTCTCTTCTCGTTGGCCTTTCACTTTTGCTTGCAACTGTTCCTGGTGGCCTGAAAATTCAAAGATGTCAAATTTTGTTGCATTTTATGTTCCAAAAAAACTGCATCTGTTCGGTCGACTATGGGCTCCTTTGGAGCCAACGGGCCCCTTCAGAGCCCAAGGGGGTGGAGGGCCATGGCCACGTGGCCACCGCCTCTGGATCCGCCCCTGTTAAGGCCTCTCACCCACTACCCTCTCAATCAGCGAAAAATAACTTTTGTCTGCTCCCGGGCTCTTTGCTTTCGCTTGTATCTGTTACTGTTCGTCTGAAAGCCCAACGACGTCCAATATTGTTGCATTCTGTGTAAAAAAACTGCGTTTGTTCGGCCAGCTATCGGGCCCACTCGGAACCCATGGGCCCTTTCGGGGCCCAAGGGGGGGCATGACCCCATGCCCCTCCCCCCTCCACTCTGGATCCGCTCGCGTGGCGCGTCGTCTTTGTTTAGACAGTAGCCTATTTTATGTTGCTTCGCACTCTTCACTAATACAGGGGTTTAGTTTGACTGCTTACTTTTGCGCCCACTCTGCGTTAAACAGCTTGTGATAGAAGACGTCATGTCACGAAATAAATGCAATGAATAAAAAAGGATAACTATGAAAAACGAGCGACATCAAAGAAATGCATGTAATAAAAAAAAACATTTGCTCAATAGTATTTGTTTATGGCGCGTAATGACTTGATTCCAAATCGCTCTGGTGCTGAAAATGACCATTGTATATTGCATCGCACTTGCACAGATTTGGAGCGTTCGTCATCCCAAGGGAAAGCGCAATGCAAATGAATAAAAGAAAATGTGCTAAAGTCAAGTATCAGCCAAATTGTGTTCGTTCAATGATTATCGGAACGAACGCAACCTCCTTGAGGGGTCACCGATGAACTGGTTTAGTACATGATTTCACCGATATAGTGTATCACGCACAAACATCGCACTAGAGACTGACCGGCAACAAATTTTATTCTAGATTTATACGCAAAATTACTGCCATCGTCGGTGACTAGAAACAAACATCATGGGAACCAAAACCACAAGCTGAGTTCAAACGACGACGACATTTTCCACATGTGCCGAACAGTGACGGATATAGCAGACATAGAAAAAAGTCCTCCTTTGTACGACTTGCGGCATCTCAGGAAAATGTGAACCACACCGCGCGCACCATTCACGGCACCAGCAATATCACAAGAAGAGTGAGGCCAGCAACTCCCACACTAGAATAACAAAACATCACTCCATCACAAGTTCTTTGCATCATAGGAACGTCCTACACGGCGCGTGCACGGCAGTATTGCACTTGTAATGCGACAGAAGGAATGGAGGCAATAAGTTAGGCGTCAGAAACAGCAAAGCATCGCTTCATCTCACTCAGGACCACGCGCCACAGCGGTAGTGCTGTGTGCCCGCAATACCCGGGAGTGGATGCCTAGGGTCGTGAAAACAACACGGTCGACATTACAAGTAATGCTAGCTCCCCCTCAGCTCGCCGTGACTGGGTTATAGTCTCTTGCAAACACCATCACCAACGGCCGAACGTGTTCACACGCTGGCTTGACTGCGCCACGTACAGCTTAACCTTGGCCTCGAGGTCCAGTGAATCCAGGAGGTCTGGATATGTGGTCAGGATAGGTGGATAGGATGCCAGCGTGGCTGAGCCGCTCATGGCTGATGGTGGATCGAAGCCAGCTAATCACGCTTCAGAGCAGGCTGAACGTCCGCCCAGCTGAGCAGGTGGTCACAGGGGCCGTCAACATGAGACGGAGCAGCGTGGAAGCAACTGTCAGGACTTCTCCCAGCACCTGCTGCTTCAGCAGGGCAACAACGGCATCTAAAAAAGCCAGTCGAGTGCCTTTCTTCCGCACTACGTCCGCCAGGGAAGCCGGTGCTCGTCCTGGCCGTGGAACTGGGCCGCTTCGGCTAGCGTCTGGTCGTCCTCTGTCAGGAGGGCGCGCTCGGCCGTGGCCGCCGTCGGCACGTCGGACTCGTACCGACCGCGGATCTCAGTAACGAGACCAGAGAGTTTGCGGTTTCCACATGCACTCTCCTGTAGCCGTCCTCAGGGATTGCGGGGTGGGTTGGCTCGGACCCCGCACAGACGTCGCGGGGGTCGCCTCTCACCCCTGAGCCTCGGCGGTCGACGTCCAGGGGCGCAACAGCGCGCGTCACCCGCTCCCAGGACCGCGAGACGCCTCGCGCTGTAACAGCACCACCTCGTGCAGAGCAGCGGAGGCAGGGCTTCGCCGGTCGGGCTGTCCGTCTGGTGGGGGCCGACGAACACCCGCTTCGCGATCAATTCCTTGGTGACGTAGCGAAGACGCACCGCCATCTGCTCCCGTCTGGTGTTGTCGGTGGGCTCACACACGATCCGCGCGCATAAGTCTGCGTCAGAGACGTCGACAACAGCCCTCCGAGTCGCTGTCAGCGTCAGCTGACGTCAGCTGCTCTTCAGCCGGGGCTTCTGGCGACGTAAAATGCAGCTGCCGCGTCAGCCAGCGAGAAAGCTGTGGGTCTCGCCTCGCTGCTGTCGCCAGATGCCGCAGCACATTCCCTTTCTCCTCGTCTCGGCGATGAGACACCAGGCCCTGCTGGGAGCAGTAGGAGATGGTCTCGAAGATGCGGCGTGGAGCGTACTGCGCCTCTTACTGCCTCTTGGGTTTTGCCCATGGGCCCAGCAGCAGGATTGTGCGTTGATTGGGACAGCGATTCCGCAGGGCAAGGAGGTGGCGGTCCAGGAGGAGTCGGAGAGGAAGCTGGTGGTTCTGAAGAACAATGGGTTATATGTATATTTTTCCTGATCATTACACACTGCTAGATGACTGCTCGCAGCTTTCGTTATGCGTGAACAGCAAAAGATATGCATTTTTGAAAGGTGATACAAAATTGTATGTTCAAGTGACACGAATAAAACATAACCTGTCATAGCTACTATGGAGCATTGAACATTTTTGTATTATATTTATGCATTTTATCACCGTTCCATTTTCACAATTCTCAGCACAAATCGATGGAGTGAATCAATCGGTTCGTTGAATTCGTTTAAAGGAACACATGTAGGCAAATAATTAAGCTCAAAAGTACAAGAAGCATACAAGACAATACGACAAAATGTCCTCGACAACAACTGCCTCGGGGGTGTTGCCGACACCGAACCATGAATTTTTTAGTGAGCATCTTCCATAGACTTTTGAAATGTACGGTACATACGTTGCGTGAAAGCGGTTTGTTACATTTGTGTGGCAACCTGCCAGTCACATGCCTATGGTGCTGTATCGGCCGGGCAGTGTGTCGCGTACGACATGCGCAGCCAGAAAAATCGAATGGTGAAGAACCCTGGAAAGCATTTAATTATTTCTTCTAAAAACGCCTTAACCTGAACGCCTAAAAAACAGCTTTATTGGTGTTCTCCCTCCCACCTCCGCACTTCCGCTGCTATTGCTTGCCCCCTGCAGTAGCTCGGTAGATATGCTGTCCAGCAGTCGTGTTTACAGAAAAACCCATCGAGGTCCATTCAGAGCAGCGCCCACTTCTAGGTTAGTATCTTTCCTCGCCAGGCGCACGCATTTGCCCAGAGTCTTTATCTCTTCAGTGACGCACGTGCACCTAAATAATTCGTTTATTTTCTCATCCACGCTTTACCATTGGTGGTGTAACAGCCGCACAATGACATCGCGCGAGATGATTCAAAATACACGGCTCACTGAGACGCACCGCAAACGTTCGTTTCTTACCTCACTGAGTGATAGCGTATTCCGTGCGAACGGCGGGGTCCGGGGTGGGTACCTCGTCCTCGTCCGGGTAGCGGAACAGCCCAGCGTGTCCTTCGCTCGTGGCGGTGCGTCGCTGCCCTGCGCCGAGCCGGCATTGTTGTGGACCCGGCTCGTGGGTCACATTTGCTGGATGGCAAAGACGGCGCCTGTTTCCCCACCCAACCCCTCTCCAACCGCGCTTCTTGTCCTTTAACCTGTCGTGAGTCCGCACCCACACACTCGTTCAATCGTCCGTGTGCTTCGTCTCAAGGTCAAGCCCTATAATGCCCGAGCAGTTCAATCATTCGTTGGCTACTCAGCTAACTTCTTAAGTATTATTTCGGCCTTGGGTCATATGTGGAGCAGCCGCTCCCGATCCACTCAGGCGATGACAAAGTCCGGGCCATAGACGGAGGAGAAGCCTGAGCCGGATGACTCTCGGAGCTTTTGAGCGAGCACGCGATTGCTCGCACTGCGTGTCATCACTCAGAGTCTGTCACTGGCCATAGTCTGTGACAGACTATGACTGCGTCTCCGTGAGAGGCATGCTCCTGAGAGCCAACCGACTGTAAAATGCGCTGAGAACTGACCTGACCACACCCACGATATGCCGCTTAGAAGTATACCAGCTGGGTGTTGCATGCCATATATTCAATCCAAAAGAGTTTTGATTACGCTTTTTCTGATGGAAAAAAATACAACAAAGTTTTGATATGCAGCCAAGCTAATTTCTACCTCATGTCAGCATGCTTACCATATATTCGGACACCCGTAGATACCCCTTTTAGCGTTTGGGCATATCTATAGCATTTTTATGCAGGTTGTACACATTTTGCAATATTGCAAAATTCATTATGTGATGGGTTTCAAGATTCAAGCGAACTGCATATATATATATATATATATATATATATATATATATATATATATATATATTGTATTTTCTAGATGTTTTATAAGTATTTAACATTTTTTACACGTTAACCCCGCTACATTATACACCCATCCATGGTTTCCGATCTAATTCCAGCACCATAAAGCTCGGCTGGTGTTGGTTTTTGTGGCACAGTGTGGCGTCGGCTCAGTTGGCACACGTATTTACCAGCAGACCAATGATTAATTTCCCTTCTGACACCAGTCCTGCGGTGTCACATTCCGGTGGCAATGCGCAGTAGCATGTGCTCTTACATAAGCCATGTCTATGTGTGTGACGTGGCCAAGGACTTTCATGGCCCGTTGGTTCATTGTTCGATTCTCTATTGTTCCATTTACTTGGTCTCGACGCGGGGCATGGCGGGGGCAAACAATTTCTGCATATGCGTATGCTAGAGCAAGCTAGGAATTATGTGGCTGAGTAATTTCGTCATACAAAAAGTAAGATAACACCACAAAATCTTAATCGCGGGAGGCTATCTTAACGCCGGAAACTTCACGACAATAGAGTAATGATATAACATCACTTTTTATGGAACAGGCTCTTCACAAAAAGAAGAAAAACATTTAAGCACCTGCAAACCTCATACACCTAACACGCTGCCCCTTAGGTCCGTTCACATCTACGGAATGACTGCAGAATCCGCTGCATACTTTGCAGCCGCCAACTATTGCGGAATAGAGTGCTATTTTTAAAGATAGTGTTTCACTTTTGCGTGGGATTTTGAACTGAGATAGCCTTGAAGATCATTCATTGCAGGTCACGGCCCAGCCCTTCTTAAGACTTAAAACCCGCTGGCTTCTAAGCCATACGCCCGCGAACCTGTGCAGATATTTTCATGTTGACTATTCCAAGGTCACCCGGGCATGCGTGACACCAGACAAACGTCACACAGGTGCTGCCACCCCTTTGGCCGTGTGGTGCTCCGGGCTAACAGAAAGATATTTATCGAACTATTCGCGCCTGACGTACAGCACGATTTTTGGTACCAACAAGTCCAATTGGCTATAAAGTAATATTGTGCATGCGGCGCCAGTTTTCAACATCAATAACGTTTTGTGCTACGGAGTTCGGGAAGTTGGACAGTGATGCTGATTATGTTGGAAATCAGACTGGGGATCCAATGACATAACAAAACCGCACATAACCGAGCATATGAACACAAGTAGAGAATACAAAACAACGGACTGATATGCAGAAACACCACGAGAAAAGGCCACAACGCGCGCACGTAACGATATTTGTGTTCTGCCGACACCGCACCGACAGCCCGATGCATCTCGAGAAGCTGAAGCAGTACGTGTGAGTCAGCCCGTCCGTTACGATAGGAGCTTCCCATGACCAGTTGGGCATCCCCTGACGTCATACGAACCTCCCATGACGCCATCAAATAATGACGTATTGAGGAGCATGTATGCTAAACACCGAGAGTTTGTTGTCTAAGCGGTGTTTTGCACTTCAAAACATACGAATTGTTACAACTGAACGTATTCATTATAGCTAATGCTTGCCTCAATATCTCTCAATTGTGGCACATTCGTTTTGAGAACGCTGACCGGTAAGGCGCACGCAAGGCACAAGTTGTAGGTAAAACGAGTTCGCTGCGGATTTTGTTAGTAGTCCTTCAGGTGTGAACGGGCTTCCATACTCTGCCCTCGGCCGTGAAGCCCCGTAGTAAAACGACATCATAACGGGAGAGTCCCCGCATGGTACTCCGTTCCCATAGAGATCGTGCGGGCCAAGCGCTTGCGGTATTGGTGCTGCGCAAAGAGGAAGCTGTTAACAAAAGACACGATGCCATTTTGACTAGGAAAATATGCCAATTTTTTGTGTTAAATTGAAAACTTTTTAGCAGTGGGCAGAGCCCCTGTCGTTTCTATCAAATACATCGCTGGCAAATGTATCGTTGTCCAGTATTCATAACATCCTATGTCGAGGCTCTAACTTGCAAGAGGCTCTAACAGCAATATCGGAAGAGCCAAGCTTTGCTGGATGTTATGTTTTCTACAAGGATTCATTCATGTATTTCATCACTTCTTACGTTTCTCCTCATACCGCCGATAGTCAGAAGTTGTGTGTGATACGGCGGCCGTCTAAGACAAAGACTTAAATTTTGACGACACTCCGTTTGCCCGGTTGCTGGGGCCAGGCGATCAGTTTGGGCTCTGTGGAATCTATTTTCACCATTAAGATACGGTACAAATGGTGGATACCATTCATCCGGGCTCTACCGCTACGTTGGGATTTGTAAACATGGAATGGCCATTCATTTGTGTTATATGGGCGGTTGAGTTTGTGCAGGTTATGTCTATGCAATCTTCTTTCTGGAGCAAGAAAACAATCTCAAATACTTGTATTTTTTCAACACGCCAGTTACATTTGCACACTGCCACAGTGCGACAGATATGACGCGAGCACATCCCGCCGACACGGCCATTTCCCCCTGCGCACAACAGAGCGGACAACATCGTCCCCTGCGCACAACAGAGCGGACAACATCGTCCCCTGCGCACAACAGAGCGGACAACAGCATTCCCTGCCCACAACAGCACGGACAACATCGCCCCCAGAGGCGCGGCGCGGCGCCCCCGTGATCGCCGCCGGTCGCGGCGGTGCGCGGACCCCGCGTGCGCCCACCCTACCGCACATAGCGGAACGGCGCTGGTCACGTGACCGCGGTGGAATACGCAACAATGTCAGAAGGTAGCCATACTAGGCTGGAGCTCCCTGGCTATGGTGGACCAGTGGTTGTGCCATGTCCCTGCACGGCGCACGCAATGTCCCTGCATTGCGTACGAAGGTATCCGAACGACGACGCAAAAAGGCGTGCACTACTGTGCGCGCGTTGATTGTCGGTGAAGTGAGATGCTCACTTTTTTAGATGTACATGAAAGATAGCCTCTACAGGCCGAGACGTAGTCATCGAGGAAGCGTTACAAAGCCACTCGGGGCTTAAATGTAGCGTATGGGCCACATCGCACTGAAACGAGCGGATAATAAACCAGTATGTGTTCATCCTGAGGAAATAACACGCGGACAAATATATTCGCCCCCGCCCCCCTTCCCCCGATACATAAAAGTTACACCGAGCTATGCGAACCCCGACTCACAAAACATGCAATGGTCTACGGATCTGTTTGAAAAAGTGAATGTTCATTCCACAACGATAGGGAGGTAAAGACGTACAAGTAAGCATAAGGAGGGGTATGCGCACAGACATTCACAAGCATGAATATTAAGTAAGGTAGCCGTTAGAAAAATACCTGGAAGTGTATTCTACCAAGTCCTGAGTTGGTCAACTGTCAAGCACATACAGCACATTTCAGTGGCTAAACTATTCCCAATGTATGGGCCACAATGCTCCTACGCTTCAATCACTAACCCTGTAGAAAAGTTGGGAGCATCCCTTAGAATCAAAGATATAACAAGCCCTCGGTCTTTTACAAAGCTAGGGATTTTTATGTCCTTGAGCAATTCCCAATGTCGATAAGGAATGTTAACAGACAGCGCTTCAATACAGCCGCCGATTGTCGTACGCTCAGTTACCATGCATCCCACAGCACAGCTGCCGCGCGGCAAGTTACAACTGTGCACCTCTGATCACAGCTTTTTCCTCTGGATTATTCGTGGACCAGTAATGGCTAAGCCCTGAACATTCTGAAGCCCTCCCTGTCCACGCGAACTGTTATCCAGACCCTCACCACCGGCCGGGCTTTCGATTTTAGCCTGCGGTCCGCCCTGACCTCCCTAACTCGAACCCTGCACGTGCCGACGCCGCCCAGTCTCGCCCTCGACCGAGGCCGATCTGCCGCTGGCCCGGGCCGGCTCACACCTGCGTGGTAGTTGGTGTTGAGGACCACCAGAGGGATGCTGTGGAACTTTGCGGCCGGGCCGGGGCGACGCCTCTCGCTGCCGGTCGCTTCGCAGCAGCGGCCGCAGGAGCGAGCGGAACGCGTCGCGAAACTGCTTGCTCATCAGGCAGTAGAGCAGGAAGTTGACGGCGGAGTTGGTGAGCGCCAGGATGTCGAGCAGCTCGCCGACGTGGAGGTAGCAGGTGCGGAAGAAGCGATCCTGCAGGATGCCCGAGAGCAGCGCCAGGATGCCCTGCGGGAACTCCGTCAGCAGGAAGAGCAGCAGCACGGCCACCAGCACGCGCGTGGTGCGGTCCGTTTGGCGCGTGCCCTGCACCAGGTGGTGATCGGCACTGAGGACCCGGCACCCGGTCATGAGCCGCTGCTTGCGCCGCTTCGTCTCCAGCAGGACGCGGATCAGCCGAATCGAAAAGTAGGTGAGGGCCAGGCAAGGTGCGAGTTTGATGAGCACCGAGTATAGCCAAAAGTTGGCGCGGTTCAGCAGGCCATGGTGCCGACGACCGACGTCGCTGATGTCGATGCTGTATAGGATGGTGCCGCCGCCCGCCGGCCGGCTGTGCACGGCGAAGGTGAAGTAGGACGGGATGCAGATGATGGGGGACACGAGGTAAGCCGCGACGATGAAGATGATGGACCGCTTCATGGTGCAGCAGTGCACAGCTAGGGCAGGATGCACGATCGAGAGGAAACGCCACACGGCCAGCATCACCGTCATGAAAATGGACACGGTGTGGAACACCTGCGCGAAATGCGCGTGAAAAAGGACGTAGGCGATGGCGGGGTAGGAGAACTGATCGGTGCCCTCGATGTAGTGCTGGAAGGCGAACGGGATGTACTCGAGCATCACGGCCATGTCAGCCACGGCCAGGCCGGTCAGGATGATGTTCGTCGACGACAGCATGTCCTTCCGCGTCAGCACCACGATGTTGATGAGGTTCGCGACGGAGCCAAAGACGCAGACGACGAGGGCGAGGTAGCCGTGCAGCGGCCGGTAAGAGTCGCGCAGCCAGCGCACTCCCTCCCCGCAGATGTCCTCACTGCGGGCTGCCGTGGTGTCGCCCAGGTCGTCCGACACCCCCGATTGGTTGGTGAACGCCTCCCAGTCGCTCAGCGTCAGGTTCATCCGCTTCAGCATGATGTGTAGGAACGCCTGAGCGTTCGTCCGCACTTCGATGTTCATCGACATGTCTGGCCTCATGTGGAGTGCAGACCTCCAGTCTCTGTCGGACAACAGGGGCACACGTCAGGAGCCTTCCAGTCTCTGTCCGACAACAGGGGCACATATCAGGAGGCTTCCAGTCTGTCCGACAACAGGGGCACATGTCAGGAGCCTTCCAGTCTCTGTCGGACAACAGAGGCACACGTCAGGAGCCTTCCAGTCTCTGTCTGACAACAGGGGCACATGTCAGGAGCCTTCCAGTCTCTGTCTGACAACAGGGGCACACATCAGGAGCCTTCCAGTCTCTGTCCGACAAAAGGGACGCATGTCAGGAGCCTTCCAGTCTCTGTCCGACAAAAGGGACACATGTCAGAAGCCTTCCAGTCTTTGTCCGACAAAAGGGACACATGTCAGGAGCCTCCCAGTCTTTGCCCGACAAAAGGGACGCATGTCAGGAGCCTTCCAGTCCCTGCCGGACAACTGGTGCAAACATCAGAACCCTCGCAGTCTCTGTCGGACAAAGTACCCACGGCGTCACCGGAGCAGATGAGGGCGGCGGCAATTCTCTCCAATGACCTTACAGGTTGGCTTCAAATTGTCATCTGGGAGCACCGCCCATCGATGTCCTTTAAAAGTAAAGTAATAGAAGGTCCTCTTGCGCTGAGAAGATCAAGGACTCTGGTTACATGTGCCTTCCCAATAGCTTTGCTGCATGGCTGCAAGGGCCGTGATCTTGGCTAGAGATTCATGCTGACATTGAGCTGATGACGTGGAATGGGCGGCAGCTCTTCGAACGGGTCCTGACATTAGTAGGGGACATTCGAAACTTTGCGAGTGGTTTATCGACGCAGCGGTATCGACGACTGACCATTAGCGTCCGGTTCGCAGACAGCTGCCGACACAGCCGCGATTTAATGCGCTCCGCAGAGCATCCAACGAGGCACCAATCCGCATGGAGGCTCAGCCAAACAGCAGAGGAAGCGTGCATCCCTGGAAGCTGACGCGCATGTGGCGAAGACAGAAGAGCGTACTGCGCGGCGGCACCGCAGAGCTGGCGGCAGCTGAGTGGCCGGCCAGCTGACCGTGACGGAGGCTGGCGTCGCCCAGTCACGCGGCGCGGTCGATACCGAGGGGGAGCACAAATAGCGCCAGACGGCGCGCGTGGAAAATATGGTTCATCAGAATTCTGAATGAAGGGTAACGTCGTACGACGCCATTGAGAACCCGTCTTCCTAACGCTGAACCCGTGTCAGCCAGTGGCTTTTGAACGCCCCGGTCCCCACCCCGCGCTCGCTCGCGCACGTCGTAGGGGCCTCACGGAGTGAATACAGCAAAGTGAGCCCGGTCTGTACACAAGCGGCTTCATCACGGCGCGGAGGCCGGCCACTTGAGATAAGACCAGGTCCAGATGGTCACGTGAGGAGCGTGCGTCACCAGAGCCAACGACCGGGGGAACTCCACGGTCTAGGGCCGGAAGGCACGTCCTCAGCGTCACTGCATGATTAGGGGGGATGCACCACGAATGCTATGGGAATGATGTGAAGGCCAATAAACTGTGGTTAACCGTAAGTCAAGCAAACGACCGTACTCGCAAAATAATTTGGAACCTATCACTGAATGTTGCGGCAGTTACAAAGATGTTGGTTCTAGCCAAGAGGCCAAGTCGCATCAGCATTCCGACATCCACACACAAAGGAGCCACGCTTCTCGTGAATTGTGTCGCATCCAGAATAAATTTTGCGATTCCAGTACAGCCATTCCATGGCAACGATTCCTGTCGTTCATGGCCTGACGTTAGAAAGTCAGGGCTGCTCCCACCGCCGCGAAGGGGCCGTTTCCCCACAGCAGAGAAAGCCGGTGAAAGTCCGGCGGCCCACTGGTGGCCCAGGGGAAGGCAAAGTTTGACATGGGAAGGCGGTGCGTGTTATCGTATCTCACATGTGTAATATTATCGGACTTTGAATGGCACCAATTTCACGCGCTCTTTTGTTGCCAGCAAAGCGCGTAATTAAGCTGATTACCAGATTTTGTCTCGAACATTCACGGACGTTGAGCGCCTCATTTCGTTCGATGCATATTGATGGTTTGATATTCCGACCTGGCAATATCTGGTGAGATGGGTAAATAAAACAGCATATGGGTTTAATGCAGCAATGGGATGAGATCAGATGCACTTTTTCGCCAAATTATCTCACATGCATCACGATGGTTATTTGATTCTGTGTAAGCTTTGCATTGGCTACTATGGTGGTAACATGTGCTTAACCAGGTGTGCCAATGATCGTGTGATTTTGTCTTCATCTGCTCGTGGTTTTTGGAGAAGCGTTGGTAGTTCGTGAAGAAGACACGACTCACAATGATATGAAAAACAACCCGTGGGAAAGTGATGCCAAGGTAGCTTAGTTCTATAGCTCTAGCTAAGTTCTATAGCTCTAGCTAAGTTCTACAGCTCTAGGTTCTAAGACAACAAGTCAAAAATCCCATTTGGCGAGTGTCTTTTCGTTCGACTGCTGTACACCGACTGCGGAATGGCGGCATGTAAACAAGTCGAAGCGATAAAGAGTCGCAAGGCCGAAAGGCGAAATGTAAAAATTGACATTACAACAGAGCGAAAGGCATGATGGCGAGTTGTAAAATGGTCACGAGTAAAAATGTCGATATGCCAAATTGGCGAACGGCTAAATGGCGAATTGCAACATAGCGATGAATTCGGGTTCGGTGCTGGTGATCGGTGACATGGAAGGCGTTTCACATCATGTCTAAAGTTTGCCTCAGCATCTTCAAATGTGGAACGTTCTCTATAAGCAGCCCACGTTTTATCCTTTCGCCAAGTTAGCATGTTGTCTTTTGCACGTGTCACCATTTTGCAGTTCACCGTTTTGGTTTCTTGACTTTCTGGTATATCACCATTTTTTGCAGCTCGTTATTGGGCCGTTCACCATTTTGACGCGTCACCAGTCTTCCATGTCGCCGTTTTGCAGTTGGCCATGTCGCCGATTCGACTTTTGGCACGTCATCATTTTACATGTCGTCAATATAGAAGTTGTCATTTAAACAGTTGATAATAAGGCCTTCGACAAACCACGAATCGACTTATTTACCGGACACCGTATCTGGAGAACTCCATCTGAAGACTCACCGAGGACTAACACTTGGAAGACCTCTTAATGGAGTCCATTCCCACCGGGTTAAGGGGCAGGTGACGCCATATAGTCTCAGCATACTGCGTCGTAAATCACCTATGACAGCAGTGGCCAGCGTCTCGCACCCCAGACCCACCATGGCACGCCCAGTCCTGCTTCGTGTTTCGCGTCCCTGACCCACCCTGGAATGGCCAGCGTTTCGCGCCCCTGACCCACCCTAGCATGGCCAGCGTTCCACGCCCCTGACCCGTCATGGCATGGCCAGCGTTTTGGAACGCTGACCCGCCGTCTATGATGACAGGAGCGATGGCCGGTCGGTATTGCGCTGCGGACTGTTACCTGACGCAAACGCGACCAATGTCATTGGCCTCTAATAGTGGACGACCCCAAGGTCGCGAGGACATGACGCCAAGGTGGTTGGAAAATCTCCCATTTGTCATGGCAACCTTCACTGCCACTGCCTAGTCAGCATTATGCTTCAGACCTTCAGTTCAATGTCCGGGCCTCCGAAACTTATCAAAACGTGCATGTGACCGTGAGGCCAATATTCCAAGGTCACCCAGGCTCAACCTAACGATAACCGGCATGGAACAGCAAGGCCCCGGTGGCGAGGTTTAGCGGTGACGTCACAACCAATCAGGACTGAGCACCAGATAATAACACAAAAGAGCTTAACACTGCAGGCACTGTAGCTTTTGATAACTTTCAACAAAACCGATAACATCATGTTTTGGCAACATTAAAGCAAACAGGCATGACCGAAAGGCTAGGCCACGTTATGTATTACTTTTTCCATTCATTAATATGAATTATGTATGTATATATATATATATATATATATATATATATATATATATATATATATATATATATATGGGTACGTTGGGTCTAACAGCAAGAAGCACGACCAACATCGAAATTAATGGATTCAGCGTGTCAGACACATAGCCACAAATCATAAAAACATTCCATCGTTTTCAAACCCCAGTCTAAATGAACTCCATCACATCGCTGCCAAAGACGCGCAATTCGTTAGCCGTGCGCAATGTCTCGACTCGAGCCGGTCTACGGCGGTCGGGGTGGAGTGGAGTGGTGGGAGGGGGGCACGCGCCTCACCGCTCCGCTCCTCAGCTCTGTGTGCGGACGCTAATGGCCGGCTCGGTCGGCTTAGCTCGGCTCAGCGGTGATCGCGCCGGGCGCCCTCCCAGCGCCGCCGGCCGGACGCGGCGGCCCTTTACATCCAGCTCGGGGCGGCCGGAACACGGCGCTGCTGCGAGCCGCTGTCCAGCCGCCGGCAGGTGGACCGTGTCTGGACAGTCACCGGCGGGTGGACCGTGTCTGGACAGCCACCGGCAGGTGGACCGTGTCTGTCCGATCACCGGCGGGTGGACCGTGTCTGGACAACTGCCGGCAGGTGGACCGTGTCTGGACAGCCGCCGGCAGGTGGACCGTGTCTGGACAGTCGCCGGAAGGTGGACCGTGTCTGTCCAACTGCCGGCAGGTGGACCGTGTCTTGACAGCAGCCGCGGAATACCGCCCCGCTTCCGTGGTAGAGAGAACCAAGCCACGCCCACCGCCTGACACTGGACATCGGTAGCACGCGTAGCGTGGCCCGGCCTTCCGAAATGCATGCAACAAAACAACGACCATCGATATCTGAGGTACCACATGGGACATGGCTTTTTGCAGTCTTTTGTCAACGCAGGGTATAGAGCCGGTCAGAAAAAAATGATGAAACGAAATCGTCAAAGTACAGCCTAAAAGACGAGAAGGAAGGGCAAGATGGCGGATCCCGCGTCGCGGTCTCATACAAGCGAGGTGGTGTCACGACTTCCGTCGCCGATGCTGCCTGCTATATCCGTGGAGAGGCTGATGACGGCATCCGAATCAGTAGCGGAAGCCGACCGTTCTGACCGCACCGTCAGGGCGACGCGGGAGTATCTGTCACTGAGCTGCCCGAGCCCTTCCCCACCATCGCCGCGGTCGAGGACGGCATCGCGTTCCACGTCATCACATTATCGGCCTGTCTGTCAAAACAAAGCGATTGGCTCAATTCCTTGAACCTACACTCACTTTTGTTTCTTTTCTTTTGTTTGGCTGATGGCTTCAAATTTCAAGTTCTTTTGTCCGTTCTACTGCACACAATCAAAGAGCGATACTCGATGCGATGTGATCGAACGATGCGATGCGATCGAACGATGCGATGCAATCCCCTACACTCGATGTTCTTGCGACAAACGGTTCATATCGCTTAAGTAAGTGCCGAACTATTTACTTTTGGAAATCTAAGTGCAAACCTCATCTGGCAACACTTTTCCACTGCAAGCATGCGAACCCTGCCAGAGGCCATCTCAGGGCGGGCCAGGCAGCCGGAGAGCGGTCCGCCGGTGCAGGCCAACCGTGGTCAGATTTCGCGTCCCAGGTATAACTTTGAGCACCAGAAGTGTTCCTTTCCCGCTCTATCGTCAACATGATATGCTTTAAACTGTGTTTGTGCGAGTGTTGAGAAATTTAATTGCTTGTTCAACATACGCTACCGCCACAAACTGTATGTAGTGCAATTATCGGTTCCCGCTAGTTCTCCGCAAGTTACGCACTGAACTTTCCAGACCTCGCCGCGTACTCACGCCTATTCAACTAGAGAGGCGGATATAACTATTGCTAATCGGTGAAGTCTGAATCGCTCTGGATCGTCTAGGTCGTATTGTCCTCGCCTGGTGTATTCTTGGCACGGACCATGCATCAATCCAGCTTAACTCTGCTGAAGCGTCTCCGCGAATGAAAGCCCGGGCCATTCATGCAATGATTCCAAACGATAACAACCGTCACAAATCTCGATCCCGCAATAAATCCACCACTGCGACGGCAGACGGAACGCCGTTTGTTTTGTTACTTTGCCTCGCTGCGGAAGGCGCCAGCGGGTAGATTGGGTATAGCGCACGGCCGCTGGCCCCGCCAGACACACTCAGGCCGCTTAACCATGTTCATTTGGTCGTGCACAGACGACTGCAACGGCAATAAACACCAAAGCTGTAACATCTTACTGGTTTTCGCAGCAGGTTACTGATTCTGATCGGCGGCCATCCCCTGTTTGGGACCGACTCCGTTCCATGACTCACATCCGATTCTGTCAAGCGGCACCCCCTGCTTGGACCGCTTCCGATCCATGACTCACATCTGACCGGTGAAATATGGCCTATTCACCATGTTTCTGATGAACTGCCAAATGGATTGGGTTAGCCGAGTTTTGTTGATCGCACGCGCACAACTTTGTGGCATTTCCCACAGTTCAGGAGGTGCCAATAATTGTGCTGCCCTTCGATCTTACGTTGCGATTAAATCAGCGATTGGAAACGTTTTTGGAAACCCAATCACTTCAACCGAATTGGTTCTGAACCAAGTGCCTGGCGGAAAATATCCCGATTAAACAGTGGGCACCGTCGGCCACCTCACGGGCAACAGAGACAACAGATCAGGGCAACAGACCTCAGCAGCGCTGCCGGCTATCGGAGCCGTATCCGAATTTTCATTTTCATGGCATTACCACAGCGTGCCACGCGTATGGAAGCTGCAATCAGACATCCGATGGCGGAGTGGGACAAAAAGATCCCCACCATCGGAACCGGAAGAAACCACCGCAAGGTGGACATCATGGCGCCTGTCTGCATTACTATCAGCTGGGCGGTTTTGGTCAGATGTGTGTCGCCAAGTCTAGGACGGCTGCTGGTCTGTTTCGTTTGAGAGAGATAACAATACGTTTGGAGATCTGAAGCGTGTTTGTTGTCAATTCTGGCGCTATCATGCGTATGTTTTACTAGAATATATGACGCACAGTTATGACATACAATGCGGCCAGGATAAATGAGTGCTTAGGAAAAACATTAGCTTCCTTAATTTGATGAGCCGTGCTGTGCTCCTGCAATATTTTTGTCACAGCATTCCTTGCTCAGTAGGATGCGGAACAAATGTTTAGACGAGGGTTTCTGGTTGGTATGAGTTGTGCAAATAACTTTGGTTCTACAGTTGCGACATCAATGCATTTTGATCAGTGTTCAGTCCACTGCTGCATGCGCTCTTACTGTCCTCCCGCCAGCTATATACGCTTCGGAACAACTCGTCTCCGGGCTTGCCAGTTGTCCTCAAATTGACTGCTTTATCATTGTCCACATGTACAAACAGAGCACAGTTAAGTTGCGTTCGACCAGATTTCACCTGCTGCCTGGCAGTTGACGTGACACAAACGCGATGTCTTTTCACCGTATGCGGTGAAGGAAAATGCTGCAGCGCGCCGGCTTCGCATCGCTGTAATATACACATTTGGAACATGGAAAACTCGGGTCCTTTAAATTCAGCTGCACTTCGCAGTTTTCGGAATGACAAAGAGCGAGGAAAACGAAGTTAAATGATTAAACGTCGCAGAATACCAAGAAGCCCATTTAAGTGGAGTGAACAGCTCCATTCCATCTCTCATGAAAAGTTGCTCCCAAGCCCGACCGGGCGTTGTACACCTCTAACTGGACCGGAACTGCATGCGTGCCGCGAAATAAGTGGCTGCTGGTTTGACAAGGCCGGCCTCTCCCTTTTAAAATGTGCGCGTTAGGTGCACTGAACATTGCAGGTATGCGGTTAGCAGCACCAATTATCCTTTTAAGTCGTACCATGTATCAGTGGTCAGCAGGATACAGCTCCCTCAATATCCCTGAATTCAAATGTTTTGGTTAGTGGTTTCCTGACCTGTAAACTACCTTTTGGCACAACGTTTTAAAATGACCATGTACTGGACGTGGTTTGCGCCAAAAAGGAATAGGACCTCAGATATGAATGTACTGCTGCCAGCCTTGTCGATATCAGTGGATTTTATTCAAAATTGTCATGGGAGAATTCGAGATAACGCCCACATAAATTTTCCTGGCTTTCTTTCCAAGTTCGTTCATGCAAATCGGTTCGGCTCTCAGGCTGTAATCGGATTTTCAGAATATATCACGAGGTGTCAGTAGCATATTCACTGACACACATTAAATTTATGTCTCAGAGAAATTCGTTTCCTTCTGATTGTGAAATAGGGTATGTGGTAAAGGGTCATGAAATAGCCATGCATAACTACAATTTCACCAGACCTTAAAATTTGACAGTCAGCTGAGGTGGCTTTTAGAAGTAAAATCAACACAGTCACCGCAGCGAAAGAAGCGCCGGCCCTCTGCCTCAGCGGCGGAGGGCAAAATCGATACCCGCCAGGCTGTCGAACTCAGTCGAAGCAACAGGTTGGGACCATGATTCGGTGAGAAGACAAAAGGCAAGCAAGCGGCAAGGGCGCGGAAACTAGGGGGGAGGGGTCTGACTGAGCTCCCTAAATTCCTGAGCATTCGCGTTTGACCCTACGGCGTTGACTGGAAATAAATGACCAAAATAACTCCAGCGGTCTTGCAACTGAAGGCTTTCCTTGCCCCTGCCCAGATGCGAGTAGCTCTGCACGCCTTTCTAGATCAGACTGCGGCGCTGGAATGCATGCCGCACCCGAATGTTCATTTTCATGGCATTGCCAAAGCGATACTACAGTCGTTGTTCAGCTGTTTTTCGGGCCAGTGACTTGAAAGCGTGTGCTGCGCTTGTGTTGTAGGGTGCATATATGCCATTGCATCTTTCTACGTTTAACATTATTAAATGGTTTAGATTTGTATCGTGTAACGTCACTTGTGATTTGGTCACGTAACCCGAACTACTGTCAGTGGGATGCCTACCCTTTGTTTATTTCAGGGAATAAACAATAAGCAATGATTGTGTACGTGCAAGCAATGATTGTGCACGTTGCACTATATACGTGCAAAGCACCAGGCTAGCACACTTCAAAACTGAGTCGCATTTGTGACAAATTTTGTGCCAATGCAACGGAAGGAATGCAGAGAAAAGTTCAAATACAACACCGTTCTATTTGCAAAGGATGTCTGTTCACTCGCAAAGGCATGGTCAAAAACATCACGAAATTTCAGCTTCGGTTACTTAAAAAAAACAAGTGCGAACAGGCGTTTGGATGGTTTCTTATGTCTCCTAACAGGCTCTCGATTGCTTGCTAACGAAAGAGTTTATGAATTGTTAAGGGGAACTAAACCGCTTTTTACCCATGTTTTGGGCAACATGGCATGTATAAACGCTGAGCACGCGCATGGTTAAAAAAAATGTACAGCGAGGAAGGAGAAGCTCTTACGGCCCACGTGGGGCAATATTAGCATAAAATTAGTAAACACATGAGTGTAAATGCCCTTGTGACAGCATCGTCGGAATTCCAAGCTTCCGAACCCACATAGTATTCGCAGCGCCGTTGTCAGTCACCCACCTTCACTGAGCTGTCCCGTCACGTCCGCCTCAGCGTCTCGGACGCCGAGGGAAGCCGAGAGGGAGGAGGCGGGGAGGGGAGGGGGACGGCGACGCGACGGTTCGCGAGTTAGCACCAGGGCCGTCACGCGCGCCCTCCCGAGACCGGAGCCGGCCGCCGAGTGCGGCCGGCGGGCGCCGCGTCGCCGACGACGACGGCGACGACGCGTCGGCCGTCGGCCGGAGGACGCGGACGTGCGCGCCGCTGGGCTGACCGCCCTGTGCCGTCGCCCCGGGCTGGTGGCGTGGCCCAGTCTCGGTGCGACGGCCAGTCTCCGGCTGGCGCGCTGGCTACGCAGGTGGTGACCGGTGGCGAGCAGGCGGCCGGGCCGTTACACATGGCCTTAGTGCGCTCTCCACGGCCCCATAAGTCTGCAGCGGTATTGAAGTTCTTCACTCATTGCGGAACTCTTCAGAACTGTAAAAGGCCGTTCGATTAGGCACTGATGTGCAAGTTTCTAGCCCAAAACAAGACATGTTTTGACGCTTCGCAATAACCAAACGGCTCCGTTTGCGTGCATCGTGTTCTACAATTCGGTTCAGGGACTGAATCGTTCCAGATGCTTTAGAAGCGAATGCTTAACTTTGTTTGCTGCTCAGCCGTACCTAAAAGCGTCAGTGTGCTTACGATAAATCAATTGCCACGGTCAAGGAGATGCCGTTAACACAAGCACATGTACTAATCGTAATTTTTTATATATTACCATTATCTTTATCTTGAAAAACCGGCTTAGCGGGTTGGACAATCATTAAGATTACTGTTTCGCTAAACACATGCGATACACGCATTTGTTATTACCGCTACGCCAATCTTGAAAAACCGACTTACCGGCCTGGAGCATCATCAATGTTATTGCCCCTGTAAACGCGTGTACTACACGTGATTGTCATGTATTTTTCTTGTGCCTCCGTCCGCGCGGCGCGTTCCGTCCGTTCGGCGGTCGGAGGTCACGGTGCCCCAGGCGCAGTGACCCGGGTGGTGATTGGTTCGCGGCGTGTCGACTGCTGGGCAGGTGACCTGTGACCCGGGCCCACGTGCGTCAGAGGAGTTACGAACGGACATCGGCTTGGTGCGGGCGTGGAGGCGGGCAGGTGCAGCTGGTAACAAAGGCCTCACAATTCGCTGTCGAGCGTACGTAGTACCACTGAGTCGGTCTTGAAAAACAGCTTGGCGGCTTACAGCGTCATTAAGACTGTCGTTTCTATTGCTTTGGTCACAAGCAGCCGCGATCGCTAACACACATGATGTTCTCGCAATATCTACCAGTTGATGTAGCACGCGTAATGTATTCATTCGTCCAAAAGCTGTTCACATTAGTGAGGCCACTATGATGAACACGGAGCCGCGTCTCTTCAGACTATGCCGAGTATAATAGCTTCTTCATTAAAGACATAAGATGCCAACTTACCTTTTCATCGCTTTTGATGCAAGCTTTTAAAAAATAAGAAGGGCATCACATCTGGATCTCTTGCCTTACGTACACACTTCTTTCACCATCATTCCTCCCCTCTCTTCGTGATTGGAGCTTCGTGTGTAATACGTGCTGACCACTGCGACACGGCCTGAGCGGTCTCCCCTCAGTCGAAGCTGACCCTTCTGAAGCATTGTAGCCAGCATCATTGAAGTTCTTCACGCGTTCGGCTGCACGACCTTCCAGCCTCTGCTTGCATTATCCCGGGCGAGCGTCGAGGTGGGAAAGGCGGGGAATTCACTGTCTGGTCAGCGGTATGCTTTTTGGTGTTTCGCACATACCTGAAGAAATTCTTTGCTCTCGTGTGTAATCCTGTAAACTTTGCCAAAGTAAACAGGAAGTTGTGTTGGCTGCGAGGAGAATTGCGTACACATGCGGGCGAACACCTCGTGCTTTTTAACAGCCTTCAGAAAAAAATGTTATTCTTCGAAATGTATGTTCACCAGACCCGCATTCTGGCTAAAATGGTCATCCCAAGTTGCGCTTTACGGTGGGACGGCTCGAATATTCCCATGTCGCATTTCAAGCGGAGTAATTGCAGCAAAGCAGAGCAATGCGAAGTAAATACAGCAAGCATGGGAAACCCAGGGATAATTCCACCTTATCTTACTCCTTGCACGTGTGATCCTATTCTGTAGCGTTCTTTGGAAGCGAATAACTACACCATGCTGCACGAATGAACTAAAACACGGTTGCAATTGTTGAAGTCTGGACAGATGCAGCACCTTAACTAGACAATACCTTGTTGTACCAGAGTGGGTGGACTTCATAACGGTCAAAATGTGTACGCTTTTTAAAATATAGCCGGTATGACCTTAACTTTGTCTAGCTTTGCGTCTGATTTACGAATAGTTTGTAAATACGCTTTTGCCGCCCTGAACCACAACAAAATTGCTATCAGAATGATTGTCCAGTTCCTTTTGATAAGCGATACGTCTCGAGCCAATGGAGCCCAAGTACTATAAGTTAATAATCCGGCACTAAGAATGCTGTTCAAGTTGATAATGTGACACTACCTAATGATTATATGCAAGCAAATGGTACGATATGCGCCACAGTGAGCCTGACTCACTGACTCACTCACTCACAAATATAGTCATGTGCGCCAGTACGGCTTCCAATCTGTTATGATATGAAACAGTCTGCAGTCTGCAGTTAGTCTTATGTGTTATGAAAACAATGTATAAAGCACATCTTTATTACGTTCGCGATAAAGTTGTGTGCTTTTCCTGTTGCTGCCACCGACAGTTTCCGAGACACCGGGGGAGTTTGCGCATTTATTTGGGTTGTTCATCGAAGTCCTGAACAATGTATTGCTTCAACGCTACATGAATATAGTGGTGTCGTTTGCAACATTACTTCTACTGTCAATGCTAATACACGTCAATGATACGCGAAAAACATAGGTTTCGAAATCTCAGGCGAGTCGTTTCTTTCACTGCGAAAACTCACACAGCAATCACCTGTACAGCACACCGTTCCTACTGCAAAAACCTATGCACGAAAGTTGTGCTATGGGTCAAATGTATGCTTCAAGAACTTGTAGCCGACATAACTTACTGCGAAAATTCATGCAGTTATTTCTGGCAAACGACATCACTTCTTCTGCAAAGACTTAAACGCAATGTTAGTGCTATGCGACAAACTTGAAGCTTTACTTTACTTATAATGAAGCTATGAAGCTTTACTTTACTTTACTTTACTTATAGGCACTCGTCATTATTTCGACTAAAAAACTTGTACAGTCATTATTTCTGCACGGCATAACTTTTACTGCAAAGACCTACACGCGACATTAGTGCTACACGACACAACCTGTGCTTCCGACCGACGTGCATTTTGCACGTCGGTCATTATTTCTGCTGCAAAACTTAATGCCTTCACTCTTTACGTATATGCGACGTAAAGAGTGAAGCTGCTGGTGCTTATATTAAGCCGCGGAGTGAAAAATGCGTGGAAACGTTGCGGGGGTACAGGAACATTTTGCAGGTTACAGGGAGCCCCAAATGGGAGACACTGTACCTAAAAGTTTGTGGTGCCGATGTGAAAAACTGTGTATGCATAACGCTAAGTTACGTTGTTCATTTGTCGTGCTCGGCATTTGAGTGAAAACCGTAGTTTTGGTAGCAGAACCTCAATGAGGGATCTAACTTTTTGAAACATTGTTTTTGTCGTGGAGCACTACAGCCGTGCATGATTCCTTGCAGAATACTTAATGTCGCTTCTGATTGAACATCAGACGGCGGATGTCGTTTGATATTTAGTTGGGAGCCCATCCATCCCTCATCTGTGATAGCACGGTGTGTCACATTCGGAGCAAATCCTGTGTTTTTTTTTTGTTTTTTTTTTAGTTTGGGATAGGTTTGGCTGTTTCCGGCTGAGCTCCCAAACCTGTTTTGCAACGCTACGACACTGCCCTAGTCCTTTTTTAGTGAAAGAAACGTCGCATCGAATTATCACCTTTGTAGGCCTATTGCTCGCAATATTTGCAACAGCACTAATGTATCCACACCATGGAGTGGGGACTTATAGTCCGATTTCGCCCGTCTAAGTGCTACCATTTGCGCGCTTCTCCTATTTGTTTGTTGTTTTTTTCTGTTCCTGTGGGGGCGAGGCTTCACCTATGAGTAGAAGTACTGAAGGGTGTAGTTCGTGAAGCATGGCCTGCATTCTAAAGCACAAATGTCGCGCAAAAGTATTGTCAGCGGGCACATGTCTTCGAATTATACATTTTGCCATGTATCACATGTATATATATATATATATATATATATATATATATATATATATATATATATATATATCATGTATGAGTCTTTAGAGTAGAAGTAATTTCACGTGTAACTCATGTCTACAGAAGCCTTTGCAGTCCAAGTAATGTCGCGTAGAACTAATGTCGTAGCGCTCCTGTCGGTAGGAGTTTTGCCACAGCACTCTTGTCGGCAGGAGTTTTGCCGCAACACTTATGTCGGTAGGAGTTTTGCCGCAGGACTCCCGTCGGAAGGAGTTTTACCACAGCACTCCTGTCGGCAGCAGTTTTGCTGCAACACTTATGTCGGCAGGAATTTTGCCGCAGCACTCCCGTCGGAAGGAGTAGCAGTAGGAGTAGGAGTGCCACAGCACTCCTGTCGGTAGGAGTTTTACAGCAGCACTCCTGTCGGAAAGGGTTTGCCGCAGCGCTCCTGCCGGAAGGAGTTTTGCCACAGCACTCCTGTCGGTAGGAGCTTTGCTGCAGCACTGATATCGTGCCACCGGCACCACGTCACCGTAGCTCACCACAGCCATGGCTGCTGGTCAAGCCGATGCGCCGTGAATCAGCTCTTCCACTCTTCACGGCTTTTGCTTTACCCGAGCACCATAATAATGTTACGTACACTGTGTACACTGTAGCCCAGACGTGTGGTGAGGTTGAAACTGTATTTCGACAAAAAAAGGTTTAGGTTAAATGAGATGGCTTTCTTCTGATGGTTGCGGGAATTTAAGCGAAAGATATTATGTGACAAAGATGTGGGACAGAATATAGAATGTTTACAGGATAGCATATGAACGTTGGTTGGCACAATGAAAGGATATGCGACAAGGAGCTCGTCAGCACCAAGCTCGGCTGGTTGTTAGAAATGGGCGAGGATAAATGCTAGGGAGATGATACTCAAAGAATGACGGCACATTGTTGGATTGACCCTGGCAGGTTCAAAGTTGCTTTAGAGTCTTGTACCGGTTTTCTGCTTTGCTTGTGTGATTTAGTCGCCGTTGACTTTCTCAGCTCCTAACGCCTCAACGCAAACACTCCGTCATAGATGCATATATAAGCGCGTAGCAGGGGAAATCATTTTGGTACAATAATAGAACAGGTTTCCTGCAAGGCCTGGCTCGTGCAGGCGGCACGCGCTCTGGCGTTGACACCTGTGCCCAGGCGGACGAGATGCGTGAAATCACGCTGAGTGCCAGAACGAGGGCGACCTGTTCCACCACCACCATACCTACATACGCTTTCTGGTCTATTAGCCAGAGGTTAATCAACCAGAACAGGTTACGGACTGTAGCGTAAGTAAAATGGAGAGTGACCCCCCCCCCCGCACACATTTTTTAGTGTACCTCGGTAGAAAGCTTGTGACAGAGAGTTAAAGGGGATGCTCATAAAGCACGTTGCATATTTGTCGCCATTTTCCACCCCTTCCCTCCTTGATTATGCACTTGCTGTGTGGGGCGAAGACCCCCCTCCTATCATGAGTATTTTCAAGTTTGTTGAGTATTTCATGATCACCTTGGCATTTATGGCGTCGTAATAACGCCTTTCAAATCCTACCATTCCATAATCCATGCGGCAATGAAGGCCGATAAAACTAAAATTGCCAAGTCATTCATACCTGCTGTTCATGAGAGCCATTTCCAGAAATCACGGCCGTCAACTGGCCCTCAATCAATGATGTCTAGCGCGATGTTTTGTTTTCATATACTTGTTTTCATGTGTAAGGCGACTATGTTTTCAAACTATCACGTATCGATGAACATATTTACTTAACAGAGAAGTTGTGTTGTCTAGAGGGGTCTTTTCCACTTATAAGTATACTTATAGTTATGGGTAGGCTTATTTCATCGTATGTCGTGTCTGCTTCAGCATCCCCAAATGTGAAACATCCCGTTAAAATGCAATGCCCCAAAACGAAAATATAAATTTTGTCCTTAGGCAAGTTAGAGTTGCAAAAGAAAGACGGACGTGTTGCTTGTAGGGGCGCCGCCAGACCCTAACTAAGGCGATTGGTGGGGGTAGGGGGACAGCGTTGATAAAGGCCTCCTGATGTTGAAAGCGCCCCGCCCCTCCCGAAAAATTCGACGCATTTTGTCCTCTTGATTTCAAGGGGCACGACTTCCCTTCGCTGCTTTTTTGTTTTGTATTGACTCCTTTAACAAGAGCAGAAGCCAGAGAACGACCGGTAAATGCTATTCTGTTCGTATTTCGAAGTAATAAAGTGAAGGAAGCGGACGTCACATGACTTCGTGGAACAAACAGCCGGCGCTATTCATTTTGCAACGGTTAAGCGGACTATTTCTAAATCAATAGCACTCAGAGACCTTGTCAGAATTTTTGAATGCATTCTTCAGATATATGCAGAAACCCGTATACGTTGACAACTTATCTAGATATGGTTAAAAAGTTGCATGAGTATGGTCAACCCATGTTCATCTGGAAAAAAAACTGCACAGCGTCCATCGGACGTACAAGAATAATGATGTATCCAGCAGTAACTTTGCATGCTTTAGGGCATCAATTTGCTCGTTTAGAAGAGAGCCCGAGCGGATATTCCAGATGTGCGACTTAGCATTGATAAGAGGAACGGAGAAGCACTTAAAGCACGCCGAACTGGTGCTGGAATCTGGCGGTGGAACTGGAAGGGAAAGGATAGAATCTTTCTTTTTCGCGTTGCTATAACTTTTCATCCGTTCAGATGTCAACCTCAAAAATTTTAAATTTGTAATATGCTCTCCAATCAAATCTCAAGGATTCTGAAGGGTCCTTCGGCCTACAGCTAGAAGGGCCCGACAGGACCCAAGGGGGGGGGAGAGGAGCTCGAGTCCTTGTGCCCCCCGCTGCGCCATTGGCGTGCCTGTCATGAGAGGAAGCTAACTGTATTCATATTGCATGTTTTTATGTTTTATGTAGGGCATAAAAAGACTTAAGCGTGTTATGCAACCACACCTGAGCGTAACGTCACGATCCTCCTTTCCCTTGTTCCGCTTCGGTCACGTTTCATTCCCATCCCCATTCCATCCATGCGCGACGTAGTGTGTGGACGGCCCCAAAACCAGCGTGCTCTTTAAATTGGGTAGTGCGGTGAGATGTGTCGCTATCGAGTGCATAAATCCAGAGGCGAAATTTCGCGAAGTGAGTTGGGAAGGGGCTGAATGGTGAAAAATGACGAAACCTACCCAAAAACTGCACCAGCAAACGAGTTTCCCCTGAATTTGGTCCGCTATTTTCTCAACGCGGGGTGGGGGCTGGCGTGCCCAACTGAATAGAAAACTACACCCCTGACTGAGCCCCCCCCCCCCCCTGAGGAAAGCCTGTCTGTAGCCCTGGACGGCAGTGCGTATGACATTGGATTGACTGGCGAGCAAACAATGCACTATGACCGAGGGAATATATCATTTACACCAGCTGAATGCTATTCGTATGGGCATGACATGCTTTTGAGCGTAGCACTCCAAAGAGATCTACGAATGTTTTCATCGCATTACATTTCCGACGAGTCCTTCTTGCGACCTTAACCGTTCTCGTAGAGCGAAGTGGGCACGGGAAATTGAATGTTGTGGAGGGAAATTGAGTGCTACGGCGAGAAATCGATTCATTATCATCTCACAGAATCAGGCTCAAATACTTGGGGAAGGCCCAAAATCATCATAAGCAACGCGAGCTTTCGATAATGTCTATGTGCAGGGGCAATGGAAGGACATCCAAGTCGCGGGGTGGGGAGGGGGGGGGGCGATAGTTATTTTTGGTCATTTTTTCTAGCAACGCCCATAGTGCTTTTGCAAAAATAACGTAGCCAGATTCCGACGTCAAATTCATAATGCGGATGGGTTGAGATTTAGGCAGAGGGCCCCGCAACGCAGTGTCGGGAACCCGTGGAAATTCCGCTTCTGAAGCCACGCCCGCCTTTGGCGGTGGTATAAAATACCCAGTCGCAGAACATATCTAGACCTTAATTCTTTTTGGGCGAGGAGCACCGTTCTCATAGAATGTCATATAAAACATCCAGTCCCCAAACAGGAAATTGTGTAAAGCCCATTGCAAAAAGCAGCAAACCAACAACATGAACAAAGGAATCCACCTGCATCTTGCCTGCCTCCATTTTTCAATGGCATGAACATGTTAAACACCTACCTACGTCCCGAACATCAATAAAGAGTAGGCGTGCATCCCGGATCTCTAGTACGCCCATAACCAAGCTATCTCGCAGTACTTACCGCTACGCATCCACTTTTCACACTACATATCGCGCCATGTTAGTTAATACCATGCACACTTTGTTATAATTTTGCTTTTGTATTACGCTGATGATTCCAAATCACAAATGGTAGCCACACACCTTTCTTTTGAAGAACTTACTAATCTAGCCAGCACCGAGTGAAAGACAGCACCATGCTGTCAAAACTGGTGGATGTCCTCCATATATTTACAGCACTCTAGCTTTAGTCCTATTACGTCAAAAAACTCCACCAAAAAAAGAGAGGCCAGAGGCGGAGGCGTGGCTTCATGACCGGTGTTCGTTGCTCAGACACCGGCAGTCTATAACGTCACGTCGTTTACTAACTACACCGGACGGATCTATCTTTATCGGGGTCGTAGCTACTTGTGGAGCATCGTAGGTGTGAAACAGCAAGCCAGATGCGTTGATCACGCTGCCATGGAAACGCGCGCCTCCGCAAGGTAGACTGCACTCCCTGGGCGCGGTGGATTGCAACTTTCTCTCTCCATGAATCTGCTGCAAATAAAGCGAAAATATGCTACTGCCGAAACAGTAGCAAAACGGGAGACAAACGCAATGCATTTTTGCAATGATGGTGCAGCATGCACATAAAAAGCATCGTCCGACCGTCTTCTTGTGGGGGGAGGGGGGGAGAGCAACCATGGTCTCTTGAACTTTGACGGGGGTCATACTCTCTTGCCTCTCCCCCCCCCCCACACCCTATTCGTCATCGCTAAAAACAATAATTCCGTTTGTTTTTGGGCAGCGTCAGACAGTTTCCGTTCAGCATTAAGCTTTGTAAGACCAAAGTTTAAGGTTGTTTAGTTTTGAGCGTTATGTGCTTTAATTCATACGCTATTTGTTACCACCGACCGCGCTAAGATTGTTCGCTTTTACATGATGCAAAGTTACCCCACTCGGCATGTTATAGCGGGCTCCATGGTCTCACGGCACTAAAGTCGTCCACGAACATTTCATTTGTAGAACAATGTTGCATGAAACGTTTTGCCGTGTTACGGCATGTGGCAACCTTATGACGGATTTTAATCTAGTTTCAGGAAATCGCTGCATTAAAATTGTACATGCCTGACCTGACAAGGCAAAACAAAAGCCGCATTAGTGCATGCATGAAATTGAGTGTACGCCTAGAATATGACACCTTTCGTCTGATATCAAGTGTAGCTGTTAAACAACGTTGACATGTCAAAGAGCATCACTTTATTCATCTCAATTTATTGGCAATTTACAAAAATTTCAGATTGCAAGACAAAGAATATCGTAACTCTGACTCGACCCCCTCCCCCCCCCCCACAGTGTAAACACAACCACGCCGCGCGTGTCACCCCGCCGAAACGAACCGCCGCAGATTACAGCACAATTTGAGTCATCCTACTCCTGAAGCGCCGCCGCACGGGAACGGCACACGGCAGCGACGAGAGACGAGCACCAACACGACAGTGCCGCCGTGGCGCCCCACAGGACAGCGACGCGGCCGCGGCCGGCCGACTACCAGCGCGAGCCGACCGGCGGCCGCTGGCTGGAGAGCGAGCGGCCGCGGAGGGCCCGGTGCCAGGGCGCGAACACGGCCGTCTGTGCGGTCGGCGCGGCACGGCCGACCGGCCGGACCGGCGGCGAGTCCAGCTCGGACGCCATCCGCTGCAGGTGGTGTCGGATGCCGCCCAGGTACGACTGCAGCTCTACCAGCTTCGACTCGTTACGGGCGAACTGCCGACCAGCCACAGTGGGTTATTGGCAGCCTTCTGCTCGTTTGACCGCCGCTGAGGGCACCGATGCGTCCTAGTTAGCTGGGTTTTCTTTCATTGCACTTTTTTCCGTCATGTTTTTCACAATTTTATTTCATTTCTTTGCACCACATTAGTTCAGTGAAGAATCCTTACACACACACGCGTCCTACCTGGTGATTCCCTCTCATGTCCGCCTCACAGCAGGCACCTAATCACACAACGCAGCAGCATTGGTCAAAAACACGACTGATTGGACTCAGCTTGATTCGCAGACGCTCCAGACGGCCACCACAGGTGCGCAGAACAACCAAAGCACAAGCCCAGCCTTTCTCGGATGCCCGTTATGCCCAGGCCCCGCGGCGTCTAGCTGTCGGCGGAGAGGGCGGCTCCACCGCATCCCCACCCCCGGTCGCGGTCCCGGTCCCGGTCCCGCCCTCGGTCCCGGTCCCAGTCCCAGTCCTCACTGACCCGCTCCATCTGGCTCCCAGGCGCGCTGACTGCGGCTGGCTGGTGGCGGCTCGACCGGCGCACGCACGCGCTCGGGTCCTTGGTGGGCGGGCTGTGCGCGCGCTGCCGGTGCCTGCCCCGCGAGGTGTCGCGAGTCTTCGCCTCGTCACGCTGTCCACGCATGGCCAGACGCGTCAGTCAGGAAGGCATCCGCGGCAGGCTGTTCACAACCGAATAGCAGCCTCTATGTGCGAGAGAGACGCCCAGGCGCAACGGGCCGGACATTACGAAAGGCGCTGGGGACTCCCACGGCGCGGCTGCATCCTACGACGATCGCAGACCGGACAACGCGCACAGACAATAATGGCGGGCGCGTCCTGGCCAATGCGCTGTCGACGGGCTTACGTGCGCGGAATTGGCCAGCATGTGGCTGAGCTGGTGCAGGTACTCGCTGGCGGCGCGCTGGGTGGCGGTCACCGGAGCTGGCGACCCCGAGTCGCTCGCCAGCTCCCTGCTGTTGGTGGTTGATGTCTCCGACACCACGTCGCCCTACGTCCCAGACAGCGCTCGTGATTGTCAAGCACGTTGGCTCAGCGTCATGTTCTTGGTTACTTTGGATAGTAAATATTAGATGCACAAAATACGCCAGCAAGCGTTGAGTGATCGCGTGCACATTTTCAATAGTTTGATCTCAATGCATCATCAATCAAAAGCACCCACGAGCAAGGCTGACTGAGGTCACCTCCGTTCCCGCCAGTTGATCTGACGTATAACAAAAACAAATACCGGCACCGTGAACCCACGAAGCCGTAAAAACACGCTTCAGGAAGTGGTGACATCCAGACCGTGAATCGGCACGCGGGAGGGCCGGCCGTCGCCATCAGGGTACTCGTCCGGACCGACTAACCGTCGACGAGCCGGGCTGTCGGCCAGCCTCGGCCAGCAGGCGCCGGTTCCAGCCGTGGATGCGCTGGCGCAGCCGGCGGTCGATGGCAGCCAGCTGGGCGCGGCGCCGCTGCTGGTCGGCCAGCTGCTGGCCGCGCGGCGCCTCCGAGACGGCGCGCCTCCGCTGCCGCCGGTACATGCTGAGCAGCACGCGCTGACGCAGGTCCAACAGCTTGTGCTGCAGGTGGTCCAGCTTATCGGAGGGGTCGGACATCTGGCGGCGCGGAGGCAGCGAGGATGGTCAGGTGGACAGGTCGGCGGCTGCGACCGAACTGCCTTTGTGCGCTTCACACGATACATAATAAACCAGCAAGCACAGCAAGAACCTAAGAGCCCATCAAAGGCAAATCACAGTCACCGCAAACGAGCACTCCAAGATCAAATCCTACAGCATTCGATTAGTATTCGATTCTTGCAGAACAGTTGGTAGTACACGTGGGCGCATCCTAAAGCTACCTTGAATAATACACATCCGACTTCAGTGCTTGCGAAAGCGGCTCCCCGTGAGCGGCTGCTCTCGGACTCTCCGCGGACGTTTGAAATAGCACCGAAGTGCGACGCAGACCTTCAATTAACGGCGGTCACGAAACTTCCCAGGGACCTCAACTCTGGTAAGGGCTTCGACGGCGACCTGAAGTTTGTATTGTGCAATGCTCACGAGGTCAGGTTCGTGGCCCGACGACAGTGTTCTGTGGTGAAAACGGATCTCACCTCGGCACCGCTAATAAATCATTTGACATCGCCATCGGGAAATCTAAATAGCCAATAACCGAAGCTGCTTCGGCATCGCGTGATGAATGAGTTGGGCCCCTAGCAATAATGCTTTCTAGGGTGAGAACGCATTACATTGGGCCTTAATCGCAATTGGGTTGGAATTCATTGACAGAGGCTTGATTTATGGCAATGTGAAGAGGAGCTTGAACTTATATCTACAACTATTGGCTTAGTGTACTGTAGTCATTTGCTTTGCAGTCGTTACTAGGAAAACCCAATGTTCCAGAACATGAATCAAGTTTTAATTTTGTGGGGATCGCAAGCAATTCCAGCTCTAGATTCATTTGTAATGGATTCGTGTCAATATTACGCTGGAATTAAAATGCAATGCATATCATCACCTGAAAGCCCTCTGATCCGACCCAATGACGCTTCGCCTTACTTAACCACCGTTTCAAGACAATTTCTCGTGCGTGGATTGAGGGCCTGATTGCCATTCGCGATTTCGCTTAACCAGTTGGTATGTCCCAGCGTAGTGGAAGATAAATCAGGGCCTAGTGTTACAAAGGAACGACAAACCTGAGCACTCTTTAGCTGCAACATATGGGCATAGAGACCGGAGACAACTCGCTTTTGCCCGACTACAATTCTCAAGGCATAAATAGATAAGAGGTGCCCGACAGACTGAGATGTTTTCGTCATGACCTCAGGCGACGACGATCACAATGCGTGGGTTCGTACTTTATTTATGATACCGGGTCGCGGTGGAAAGTAGGATCGGGTTGGCTGACGTGTTCACGAAGGAACCCGGGACCACGCGCTGCAGTCGGACGCTCCGACATCAGCGTGGACTGCCAACCACGCCGCGGTACTTACGCAGTCGATTTTGCTCAGGAAGACGTGCGATTTGCTGTGTCGATCCTCAGCGTTCCTGGGCGCAGCGCGCGACGAACCATGGTGGACTGCAAGACGGCCGTAACAGTAATCGAGCCCGTGCACTCCATGTAGAATAGGCGCAATAATTACCCATGTCCAGCGGCAGACCGTCGGCGATTTGTTAACACGGATCACGTCAAGCAACACCCGGGTGTATGCTCATTACTCGAACGTTCCGTGGATAGCAGCCGCACGGTGGTCAGTGCCACTTTGTGCCCTCAACCTACGGCAGCCAGCAATTAGCGAGACCGATCGTTGTATCAGATGCAGTCGTTCCGGACAAACTTCATGTCATAAAATCTGCAGCAATGACACAAAGTGAATTTCCCAGTTGCCACAGAACCCTTAAAATTGCACTGAAGTCCCGCACGCGTATCCCAGTAAGCCGGCGTTTGGCCCCGCCCATGGCCGCCAGCTGGCGCGTTGGTCGCCGTTGTCGCGGCCGCCGCGACGAGACTGACGGCAGCGTTTGTCTCGGCGCGGCCGGCGGGGCGCTCACCGCGCGTCGACTCGTTGAGTCGAGGCGCCTCGGTGCTGGCGCTGGCCGTGCTCAGGTCCGGCGCCCAGCATTCCTGCAGCGGCGAGGCATCGCTCTCCTCCCGCGCCACCTGCAAGCGCCGGGCATCGGTGGCACGCACAGGCCCTACACGTCAGGCTCAGCCCTCCGCTCTGTCCTCTGCGGGCCCTTGCATGACTGCAAATCGCTTCTCCGGCCAAAGCGCTATGTAGGTCACGATTCCTCCGTTGGTGATTCCGTCGGTGTCCGCCGCTGGGCAATGCCAATTTCAATCTACCAAATGTGGTCGTTGCTGACACCCAGGTGTCCAGGGATTCGAGCCGACCGGACTGCACACTAGGGGCATTCACGGGTAATATTTCCTTTACCCAATCTTCCCTCTAGCCATGGGGCTGTGCTCCAATCCACTCGCCATCCATGTATAATGAGGCGCATCAAAAATGTTACCCACTCGTTCGAAATTTTTCTAGCACTTTGGTTTTAAATTACTGAACAATTCCATGACAGTTTACATCTTAACTTTCTCTCGCGTTGGTGATTCACTGCAAATGCACTGAAAATGGAGTGAACTATGAGTGAAATTAGCGCGAAAAGTCATGCTGTGCGGTATTTCTTGAAGTTTCTAGCAGAAATTTCGTTAACGTCTTACCTGCACCCACAATTTTCCCCTAATCTTCAACCAACCCATCCTGTTACCCATTACATACAGGTGTCCATGTGTTTGCCCAGTGTGTGAAGTTCTGTACAGCAGACCCGTCCCGCTCCGAGCCGCCGCTCCACTCACCGACGGCGCTGCCGATCGGCTGCGTTTGCCGGTCCGGGCGGCGGGCAGCAGGTGCATCTGCCGCAGCTGCCTCAGCACCTCCGGCTGGTGGCGGCGGCAACAGCTGGTGCCGCGACGACCGCCCAACATCTGGGTCGCAGACGACGCGGTCAGCCACCGACAACGCGAAACACAACACCGGCGGTCGTTCATCACCAGCTGACATTCCAGACATATGGGGCTGACGGCCAATACGTCCCACTTGCATCGTGGGCTTCTACGGCACTCCTGGCTGGCTCTCGCCTCAAGGCGGCTGACAACGCGTCTCCATCAGCAAGAGTAAGTGGCGGCCTACGCTCCGCCTGTGTGGTGAGAGATGATTGGCGCAAAAAACACGTGTGCTCTGATTACCGGCCTTCAACATCAAACGGAGCCCGTGAAAGCCTTTATTGGGAGTGTTCCAGATTTGTATGGGGTTTTGAACTGAAATAGCCATCTTGGAGATCACCATTCGGTGCCGTTCACAGGCCTGTCCTTCTGAAGGCCTTCTAGTTTCTGAGCTTCACGTCCGCGAAAATGTGCAGACTACTCCAAGGCCACTCAGGTATATATGACACCATAATAACGTCATTCAAATCCCGCCATTCCACTGGCCATGCGGCGATCATGGCCAAGAAAAATATACTTGTCAAGTTATCCATGTCTCGCTTTTGTGAGTATAATTTTCAGACAAGCCGGCCGTCAATTAGCTCCCAATCAATGTCGTACACGGTACGATGACGTCATCAAACAATGATGCATCGAGGAACATATTTACTGCACAGAGATTTTGTGCTGACTGGAGCAGTCCTTTCCACGTTAAACTTCACCGGTAGTTACAAATGAGCCTATTTCATCACATCTGATGCTTGCTTTAATATTCTCAAATGCGGAGCACTTCCTTTAATTAGTTGCAGGGTGCACTCAAGCCACCAGCGCCACTTGTTTTCGATGTACGGGGTCACGTGCCAAATCAATCCAGCACGATCCTCCAAGGAGCATCTGCCCTCGCAACGGCACGCCACTCACAATAAACGTCAACAACAAAAACGTCATCGGGTTAGTGCATAGGCGACGGCGGAGGGCGAGTGCTCCGCCGCCGCCTGGCCTGCCCTACCCGCAGTGGGGAGACGGCGGCCGGCCTGAGGCGCTCCATGTTGGCCTGCGTGGCCCGCTGCCGCTGCTGCGGCGGCGCCTGCTGCCTCGGCTCCTGCTGCTGAGGCTGGCTGACTTCCAGCGCCGGCTCCGACCCGCTCATGTCCGAGTTCGAATCCTTAAAGCTGTCCAAGTCTAGAATGGGAATTAATGGTGTTACGCTACGTTGAAGGGCGCCGAACAAGATTATCCGAGGCTTTCTAATCAAAGGGTTCTCGATCCTTGGCAACGAGGATAAAATTGGCGACATGGTTAAATTCGCAAGGATGATATCGCAAGAGGTGTCACCATAAACTTAAGCTAAAGGCACCCACCACCTATTGCGGACTTTTCAGCGAGCACAACGCCAAGATGTTTCCAAATAAGACGCTCTTCAAAACTAAGAGGCATTTAATTGAAAAGGGACATTTCACATTCTAACGCACAGAGAGTTCCACCCGGGGTGATGTAAGAATACGGTCAGTCCCTTGCCCGCAAGCTGAACAGCTGGCAAACCTCCTAACCAAGAGCACTGAATTCGTTCTCTGGCAGCACACTTCACTAGCAGACGGATATGCCCTCAATGCCCATGCCCGTCAGCCCCAGCCGAATCACCACACTGGCCAGACCCGCTCACGAAGTCACCACCCGGCGCCGTTAACTGCCAGCTAAGGTGTTGCGAGGGCGTCCGGTCGGCGTCTGTCTCAGGACTGCCACTCAGCGTCACGGGTGGCGGCCCCTCGAGCGGGACCCGGGGGGGGGGGGCACTCACCCTCGGGGCGCGACCGCTCGCCGGCCGGCCGCTGTGGCGTCGGCGGCAGCTGCTCGGTCCGGCTGCTCTCGCCGTCGGCCGGCGGCGCCGAGCTCTTGGACTGGTCGGTGCGGCCCGTCTGCTGCCAGTCCCTGCCGGCGGCGCCCAGGCGTCGGCGGGTGAGGGGGGGGGGGGGACTTCGCTCGAGCGGCGCGCTGTACACTCGCACCACCCCCCCTCCCATCTGAGCCCACTTCCGAGCCAGCTCGTCTAATAGGGGCCGCAGAGCCGTGGCAGTCCAAACAGACGTGACAGCGCCCGAGCGATGTAGTAGCCCAGACCCACAGCCAGTTACAGCCATAGGGCTTCAGAACCCAGCCCCACCCACGCCCGTCCGCCCAACGGCAAAGAACGCCGCGGTACAGTCCGGCGCGGCACGGCGCTTTGACGGCAGGCTTCTCATTGTCAGCCATCGCTCCCTACCATCTAGTGGCTTTTCATTGCCAACAATGATCAACGGCCACATGCATGCAGCCGCGCACTAGCGCTATTGGTTCCGTGCCCTGCCTAGAAATGACGATCCGACGTCATCCCAGAAAGTTATAACAGCAGAAGTCGATAAGGCGGCGCTGGGCCAGCTGCATTCGGCTAACGATGAGCGAACGGCTCCTGCCAGCGACACATGCACTTCATAAGCCAGCCACTGGTGCCGGGGGGGCGCAGCTGTTCTCGTACGCATGGCGTTAACACTCGTTCATATCACAAACGGCGCATGCGACTGCCTGCCGTCACAGCCCTGCTGCCCCACGCCAGCCAAAGCGATTGGGCCAACAAAATATTTGCCCACTGCGTGGCACGCAGGCTGGCAACGGAGTGCACGATGCCTGATGTGCTAACGATTTCACTGCTGACGCTTTTCGCCTTTGGTAAAAAAAACTGCATCCGCGTACATAATTCCGTCACTCGTAACGGCGTTTAACCCTTAACCTTCTAAATCCTTAATGCCGGATGCCAAGTGTGCCTTTTCTGGCAAACGTGCCTGAGCTAACGCGGCACCAGTGCCGAGCATATGCAGTGGACGGTCGGACTCACCTACTGGACGTCTGGCGCTGCTCAGAGTCAGGCGAGCGTTTGGGCGAGTCGAGCTGGGTGACAGACGTGATCGAGTCGATCGAGTGCCGGTTGGAGTCGACCTCATGCCGCAGCGTGATCACCTCCGTCTCCAGCCGATTCAGCATCGAGCTCAGCGTCATCACGTTCGGGGCCGCCTCGTCCTTCTGCTCAACCAGCGCCTTCTGCGGCGAGCCGCATGTCCGAAGCCGCGTCAACAAGAGATCGTACCCATTGCACTCGTCGAGGCGCCTGTATTCCCATGACGACATGACGCTGAACACAACGTCCAGCTCCCTGCATGAGTTACGTGCATAACAGACCTGGGCACATGCGAATCGCCCGAACTGATATCCGACACCCTACACGACACACTCTGCCGTGTCCGGCATGCGTGTGCCCGGTGTCAGCGCACAGTCGTCGCCTCGCCCGCCGTACGCGCGCGCCCCGCCGCTCGCCGACAGCTGGAGCGCGGCGCCGCGTCGGCTCACCTTCTCTTTGATGACGTCACCCTCCAGCTGGACCATCTTGTCGGCGATCTGCTCCAGCCGCGCGCGCAGCTCGCCTAGCTGGGCCTGTGTTGTCCGCTCGCTCTCCTCCACGCGAGTCTCCACCTGCTCGATGGCGGAGCGGGTCTCCTCGTGGTCCTGCCGCGTCTGCTCGTACTCCTGACGGCCAGCCAACGCGCGCCATTGCCGACCGATTACCGATTTTTATTTTTCGTTTTGTATTCGCATTTACGGTTACATCGCTATTTTTACCCTATTTACTTGTAAACCTCATTTCAGTCATAACCAGTGACACTGTCCGAATTCTTGTATTATGCATTACAAAACGTGATTGTATTCGGAACTTGCATTTAACGTGTTGAACTGATTGCAAGTCAACTGCAGTCCGTTGGTGCTGCACGCACTCCAGGCACGCACAACTCAATGACCACATTCGACTTAATATTTGGCCTCGAACGCGATATGGCAATAATGAGATGAACGTTTGCGAATGTTTGCTTGTGACGTTTTTATGAAGTGACGCACCTCTGTGTGACTTCAAATTATGCGGAGCGAAATAGTCCGCACAAGTTCGCGAGCGTCTGGCTCACAAAGGAGAGGATTTTCAGTCTTAAAAAGGGTATGACTGTGAACTTCAGGGAATGATCTTGAAAAGGGTTATCTCAGTTCAAACCCCTATACGAATGTGAAAGTCTTTTTCACCACTACCTACACCATCAATACCAACTCAGTACTGATTACCAACACCGAAAACGCGGGTACAGGTGTTTCGAATTGTCTTGAAGTGATGGTGAATCTTAAGTTATCGGTAGCTGCCTGCTGCCAACGAAGCGCGAGCACTAACCATCGAATTAGGAACATGTGTCCGATTGTCAACAAGGCTTGGTTAGAGATGTCGACCACGATGTGAGCCTCATCTTTCCGCACAGCTCACTTCTGATATATGTAGTCTGGGTACATGCCAGGTGCCTACCTATTTAGTAAATACAGGGCGTAGTTTTAAAAAAGTCGAGTATGCTGAGCAGGAAGAAACAGACTAAATCTGCACCAACACATACATAACAGGGTACCAACCCTCAACTTGGCCAACTTACTTCTCAAAGTTGGGGCGCTGGGCGGCCTAACTCAATATGAAATTATAGTCCCTAAAGGGAATGTTTCACATTTGAAGATATTGAAGATATGATGAGGTATGAAGCTCACTTATATTTCGGTATGCCTTTTAAGTGGAAAAAGCTGCTCTAGACAACACGATTCTCTGCTTAGTAAACACGCCCCCCCCCCCCCCCAATGCGTCATGATTTGAGTACATCATCGTACATTGCACAACATTGACTGAGAGCCAATTAACGGTCGTTTTATCTGGAAATCGCGCTCACGAACGCCATATATGAGCGCTTCGACGCTTATATTTTGCTTGGCCTTGATCGTCGCATGGCTCATGGAGTGGCAAGATTTCAGTGACCTTATCATGACGTCATGAAAGCCAAGATGACTTTGAAATATTCTCCCCGATAAACCTTTCCCATCTTTGCGGCCGTATAGCTAAAAAACTAGAGGGGTTTAGGTCTTAGGAAGGGCAGGACTGTGAACAGCATCGAAATATCTTCAAGATGGCTATTTCAGTTCCAAACACCATACACATGTGAAACACTCCTTTAAACACATCCCCAGCACAAATAAGCCCATTGGCTTGAACAGCGACATGACTTACAGGGTGTGAACTAGTTCGAAAAAAATGTTCGCCAGGCGCTTAGAAGTTTGCTTTGCTTCCGGGGCACTGCGAGAACGAAGTGAACTCCGTCTGGTAATTTTCTGGAGCAGGAAGGCTGCGGCTACCCAGTTTTCGAGTCAGCGGCTGGCCAGGACGGCACCGGTGGCTAGCTGGTCGCCCGGTTCTGTAGCCATTTGATAACTTTTACCTGTGTAAGGTCCCAGAATTGGTGTCGAGGTTAGGTGTGGGACGGAAATGACTCCAGCTAGGGAAAAGTCGTTTTCACGCTGAGGTACGCCGAGGGCGTGTGACATTCATTGACTGGGATACGATGTTACACATATGCCCCGGTCAATGAATGTCGACAGTGATAAAATACAGGATGAAGCCCTCTGATTATCGAAATTCCGTACCGGATTTCCCCAAGCGGGGCCAACTATTCCACAAAAATACCTTTTGATGCACAGAGAGGCCTCAAAATTTAGAACAGCATGCTGCACTTTGCGAAGTGGCCTCCAAATCTGGCCAAGGGTAAAGGGGCCTCGTTATCCCAACATAACGCACCCTGATCTGGAACCGCGGCCATCTGATACATGAAAGGGGCATCCTGTTCTAGAAATGGGGCGTCCTGATTATAGTGTCTCCCAACCCGAAACAGGACCTCCTAGTTTGTAACGGGGCCTCCCATGCCAGGAGGGTGGCCTCCTTAACATAACATGGAGCCTACTAAACTAAAAGCTGCTAATCTACCTCATTCACGAAGACGGCTTTATGATCCCGAAAACGGGCCTGTTCATGAAGACAGGGATATTCTAAGTCCGATTTATCACCCTCCAGCTCAGTTACGAAGGCCTCCTTAATGAGTTTTCGCAGTTTACGGGTAGCGACAGTGTCTTGACATTGAGGAACGGGCCTCCCAAATCTTTCACGGAGAAAAAAACATACTCTAGCTCCTGCTAACCTGTCTGGACTATCTCGTCTGCCCACTCCCCTACTTTGCCGTCCCCGTCTGAGACAAAGAAAAGTTGTTCTATGCCCCCTTTTTCACCAAGTTAGATATTTCTCCCCGTTACATGTAGGTATTTTCCGAAAGTATTAAAATGCATGCACGAATGTTTTAATAACCCACAATAGTTTCCGTGGGATTTTAACGACTGAAAAGCAAGATTTATGTGCACAATTTAGCGCTCGTCCTAAGCCATAATCCGGACCAAACGCATGACGGAGTGAATTTATGCACCCTTCGAATCTGTGCACGTGTTCTCTACAGCCCCCTCCCCCCCCCCCCCAATCCCTCGCGATCAGACAGCCACAGGGGTCAGTCGACAGATCCCAGAATGGACGACTAGTTGGCTAGATGGAGCCAGCCTTGAACACATCAAGGACGGCTCGCGCCCATCCCCAACCCAACGAGCGCCCGCTCCAGCAGCTGATTCCTATAGTAACAAGCCGATTCGCGCGCGGCGCGCGTTCTGGCGAAAGGCGCTATAATACATGTCATATCGTAAAAGTGCAAAAAGTATTTTTTTTCAGGAATTCCTGACTGCCGAGCCGAAGTTAAGATGTGTGAGAACCGTAATATACATTCCGCAAAACATCTGTATTCTGAGATTTCATGTGTAGACAATTCCTGTCTTATTCCGGCATTATTGGCGCACATGGTAAAACTGGCCCACCATTGAAAGCAGGGCACACCAGCTAAATTCCCTTTGTAATGCATGCCTTTACGGCTGAGATGGGGGTGCCCCCTTCCAGTCTGTACGTTAGGGGGCAACTACCTATGTACGTGGCAAATACTTTCTGCGACGAGAAGGGTAGCGCCCTGAGAATGAGAAAAAGGACAAATGTCATGGGAGTTCATCACGGCTGACACTCATCTGAACTGCGAAGCATTTCCTATTCCGGTTGTGGGAAACTTTGCAGTCTTGGACGGAATAGTAACTCAGTCGTCCTGTGCAGGTAATTTTGTATTTACCGGAAACGCTCCATGTCTGAAGATATTGATTCATCAAATATGATGAAATAAGCTCACCCGTAACCATTTGTATGCTTTCAAGTGCAGAAGACTGCTCTAGACAACACAGTTTCACTGTTTAGGTGATGCGACATTCAATATATCATCGTTTGATCGCCTCATGGAGCGTTTGCATGACGTCCGAGAAGCTGCCAAACTGGCCGTGCAAAATTACCTGCATGGCCGACGGGCTGACTCCCTTTTGCCACTTCAATTTGTCGAGGTGTCACACTAATCGGTGCGCTATTTCCAGAAATCAAAAATCGCTATCCACGTGTGTTTTAGCCTCTTCTTCCCGATTTCTTGCATACTTGTCCGTGGTTTTACCTTGCTTACTTGCATTCACATACTTGCTTATGGCGCTATTCTTAAGTTATTCGATTCCCAGCCTTATTTCCGCCATAACTCGTGCCGTTGCCCAAGTTCCTGTGCTGTAAAGCGGAACACGTGAGTCGTGTCGTAACTTGCATGAAACGCATCATCTTGGTCCAAGGCCAATCGAAGTCCGTTGATGACAGAAACCGGGATGATGGACGACGGGCACTAAAAGCTTGATAACAATATTTTGTAGCCTTGGGCGCTGCATGGCAAAAAATAAATTCGTGCAGCATTTCTATGTCGTCATGTATGCCTAGGTAACCCTCAAATAGTCTCCACGAAAAAGTCCGCACAAGTTCGCAGGCGTCAAGCTCAGGAATCAGAAGGTTTTAGGCGTCAAAAAGGCTAGGTTAACTGCAAAGTTAAGTACCGCTGTGCACTGCACCAAATGATCTTTAGCAAGGCTAACTTAGTTCAAAACCCCATACGGATGTGGAATACTCTCCTTACTATTCCTTCTACCTACGGCGAAGAGATTCATCGTCCCAATTGTTTTCAGGGTATATGCCGTCGAGCCGAAACCATGCAGTGAGTTCGAATTTACAGAGGATGTTTGGTGGCCATCAAACACGGCGGAGATCGAACAATCTAATATAGAACAGGACCGAAATACATCTGTGTGAATAAAGTTCCATCTCATCTCCACTGAGTGCGCGCTTTGGGCACAATTTACTATTTCAATTTACCAGTCAGTTTTCTATTACGCACGGGCCGCACCATATAAGTGATGTGAAATTGGATTACCCTCAGCATTACAGCGAATACGGGGCTTGGAAATGCATTATGTGTGCGAAAATTGCATATCGTGAACAATCGAAAATCGCCAGCATTTTCAATGAGCACGACACTGCTTCAATTTAATGTCGCATTGTGTTTTCACACTGGTGATTGGTACACATTTGGGCTGAGCTGGTGGGCAAACAGCGTTTGCTTATCTTAGGGCACACACAGGGGAGGAATATGGTTCGAATTTTAAACAAAGCCGTTCCTCAAACCAAAGGTGCGTGGAATAAGATGCGGCGGGTGTGCGTGTGCGTGCGTGTGTGTGCGTGAGCGTGTAGGTGTGCGTGAGTGCGTGAAGTAGCAAGTCAAATTCATGCAGCGTGCACACAGTTGTAGTCACGGCCAGATGAATGCGGTTCTCAAGCAGCAGCCACGCAGCTGTCACCGACCGCAGCCTATTTCGCAGTGTTCTAACACACGTTACAGATGACGCTGTGTTCCACTTACAGCGAACACGACACCAAGCCAAGGAAAGCGGTTGTTCAGCTCAGGACATATCTTTCTGGTGAGCGCGGCTCCTGAGGTTCTCAGTTGGCCTGCCCTTCCATATCGCATCGATCTACGTTTTTAACAGGTTTCTGCGCCGTGCACGGACTGTGCTGCCAGTGAACGCTGTAGTCACCTCTACCTAGGATACCCGGCGATGCCCGGGTTACGAAGAAAGGTATACTGCAAATGACCGTTTCGAGAAAGTTATGTTGTCTCATAATAAAGATTTATCCCATTTGTCTCGTGGGTGTTCGTACTGGTATTTTCATTTAATAGCGGGACACACCTAAACGAAGCTGCCGGCCGAAAAAAAACGCTTCATAAAGCAACATAGTCGATGCGATTCGAAAGATAATACACCATCAGACCCTCGGCCCTGAAGGACTAATGGGCAAATGGCAACATGCAATCTGCTGAAGTTACACACCAGCCTTGAATTAGCCATTACGGAGCTCTGGCACGAAACAGGTCGCCCCGTCCTACTGAGTGGTTGTTTGATCACCTGGGAGGTCAGTGGGGTCACGTGCCCCTACCCAGTACAACCTTACGGTCTGTTCCCTAGCTCGGGCACTCCCGGCAGGGGACGCGTCCAGTGCTAAGGAACCGAACATCGAGTAGGATCGGCAGGCAATTGTGATTTTTGAATTAACTATTCAGAACCGTTTTGAAAAAGGTATGTAGCTGAACTGTGAATGCATCTATGTCTATTTACTCCTGCTTATTCGAGGAGAAATATGGCTCGAAGTGTTCTTATATGTGAGTCTCCCTTTATTATAATATATAAGGATACATTGGTGGGCAAGCTTGATTGTACACAAGTTTGAGTATAAACACGTTTGATTATACTCAACACACACTTTTCACTAGTCGGTATGAGCATCAATTCACAGCAAGTAAATGTCCATTAAATGTCCATTGTTCATTCCAAACCCGGATATATGCATTCATACATAGGTGGTCATGTGAATCTCGCTGACTCCCATCGGTGGTCATCAGCCAGCTGAGGCTAGCCCACTTCTCGTATCTGGCTACACCGGCAACTTGGCGCAGTCAGAAGCGATCATGAAAGGGCTGTGAGATAGCTAAAAAGAAACCAGAAATGATCGCGTGCCACGTGACACTGAGCAGCGCCCCGGAGCCGGCAGCCTAATGGCGATAGGGTTGCTTGCGTCAGCCACAACACGAATGTCGGACGCGCTGACAGAGGATAATTTCCTGCCACCGGACTCAAAGGTCGGGGCACTCTGCACATGATGGCATCAACCTCATCATCCATACATATAATAGTCTTGATAATATTCATAGTCAACAGCGCGGACACGGTGTCCTTGCCTGATGGAGTTTCTATCTCACAGTCACGAACCTCTCTAACACGCTCCACACTGCACACACTGCACGCACCCACCACACTTTCGTTTTTTGACCGCGGCTCCATAATTGCAGGACTGCATGCAAAGCGAGTCTAACTTGAGCGGCGAATAACTGCCAACTTGGACGGGCTGGGCTGGCTCGGTGGTCACGCTTTTTGGAAGTTAATTTCTTTGTTACCTTTGATCGCAGCTAGACAGATTATCTGATCAATTGCTATCTTTCTCAAACATTTCAGTCAGAGTAAAACTCAATATGCTCCTTTGATAACCACAAACAAATATGAAATTTTGCTTATGACAAAACAAGAGGTCGAAACCGGCCATCTGTAGACTGATCGCCATAGCGAAATGGAGTAAACACGATTTGGCGCAAAAGGGTGGGAGGGCGATTTGACATGGTAAACGTGTGGGCCGATATGTGGCGCCGGTCACACGCCCCGAGCCACAAACCACGGATCCGCTCGTTTTGGAGCTTTTTCAAGGATTGGTGCCAGACCTCGACAGCGTGAGCAAACAGAGATGTGATACTAACAGCAAAATGCAGACAAATGCCATGCGCAATGCACGAAGTGAACTCAACACCGCTTCTTTAATTTGTAAAAATCCATGGGCAATCCATGCATATGTTATGTGATGGCGTACTATTTATGTGTTATAAACTGTTCGTGTTGTATTTACTGCTTGCGTTTTATGTAGTGTTAATGTTTTATGTACTGTTAATGGCTTATGTACTGTTTATGTGCTATGCCCTGTTTATATACTGTCAGGTTCCAACCCTCTGACATAGACAGCTTTTCCCATTCTAAGAAAACACTTTGTCCTCTACACACAGTGGGCTGCAAAATGATATTGTTTTGTGTGGACCTCGCATTTTTACATGGTAAGACATCATGAAATCATAGGTTGAAGAATTGCTCTACAGATATTTTGTAGTCCCGATTTTGGGCATGTGGTACCGTTTGCCCAGAACAAAGGCCCAGTTCGGCTTCCAAAATGCAGCAAAGTACGCAGAATATTGCAATGACGGTACAACAGACAGAAGTTCGCTTCGGAACCTTCATAAAAATGGCACTGAAGTAGGGACGGCAGACGGGAGAGGTTCCCTCCCCCCTCCCCCCCCCCCCCCCCCCCCGACTGTCACTTATCTGTCGGCACTGGGATAAAAGTATGCTTTTGCCCCACCAAAAAAAAAAAAAAAAATTGGAGGTCCTTTTGCCCAACGTAGAGGCTTTGTAGATCTTAGCTAGTTGTTAGGCATCCCATGCTCTAGATCAGGAGGCCCAGTCTTGCTTAAGCAGGTTCTTTGCTGTTTCCGGAGGCTCCCAATATGAGCTAGCAGGCCCTGTTCAGGACGGGGAGGCACTTTTTACTTAAGTTTTACTTCAAAACTGTCTTACGAAAAATACAAGGACTATCTTGATCCAGCAAAGGGCCTCTATATCCCAAAGCAGGGCCTCCTGTTCCAAAGAATGGCCTCCTGGTGCATAAAGGATTCTCACGATCCCGAACAGGATCGTACCGATTCACAAAGGCGACCTCAAAATCCAGCAAAGGGCGTCGTTATCCCAGAACAGGGCATTCTGATCAGCATCTGCCGCCATCTTAGGCATGAAAGGGACCTCCTGTTCCAGAAGTTTCTCTTGATGCCAATAACAAAGATGACCGCCATGACAAGATCGGCACTCTACTGGTACCCAGCCAAGTCCGGGAGCCACATCAAGCAGTGTGACGTGCGCCAGTATATGGTCTAGCGTCGCACTCGGACCAGAGTTGGTCATCGTGGCGTTATGTGGAGCGCCATAGAAGGCTTATGTGGAAATTTCATTCAAACTGCGGAGCGCCCGAGCGTGGCGTCGCAGTCACGACAGTCCCGCCGATATCGCAGAAGCGGCCGGATGAGAGACTGTGCGCGGCAGCAGCGACCAGGCCACTCAATGGCATTATGAGTTCAGAATTCTTAGGTTACGTTATTGGCCTCGACTAGACTGGGAGGTGCTGTTTAAATGACGTTATAGTGCACATTGTAATTAACTTTGGTTCTATTGACAGTACGCGACGTTGCAAACTGGGCTTGTGACCACGAGCGGTTTATTTCACCGTATATTAAAGTCGATAGCTCGTCATAAGAGCTCACAACGCCCAACCAGAAGCTGAATGCCTTTATTTACGTAAAGGTCATTGAATGGTTTTTGTCTCGCAGCCTTAACTCAATTTAGGATCAAATGAGAAGGACTACCTATAGCCACTCACTGCCGGTCGCGCGAGTTAAATGGCTTTCGCACCGCCCGGATTGAACGGAGATGGTCTGGCCATTGAGAATCAGCCACCCTATCATCGCGTATAATTAACAGTGCTCCTTTGAAGCTAGTGTTGAAAGTGAATATCTGTAACGTTTTTACACTCGTTTCGCGTTTGAAAGTGGAATATGTAAAGTGCAGCGAGTAAAAAGAAAAAAAAAAGAAGTGAAACGTTCATCGCATTGTTTCAGATCATTCAGTAATCGTTTTAGATGTTTGCCTTGCTCTTTCTGAGAGATCACTGACAATTAAGCTGGCAATGATTGGGGGTATTCACGGTCCAGTTGCTGCACGAGGGGGCGGGCCGAGTGGGGATGAAATGTCCAGTACATCCGTCTAATCCTAGCGGTGCGGAAGCCATTTTCACTCGCGCAGCTGCGCTCGCAACCGAACAAGGTTTGTGTTCATACTGATCCCATTTTCTGTTTTCTAGCCGTGTCGTTTGTCGTTCTGAGATTTGTCTTTTTTTCATGCTCTTCGACTGCTGCCGCTGCACCGCTGTAAAGACGCCGAGATAATTCAGAGCTGCTCGTGGACGAAGTCGGTTATATACAAACTTACTCGGCCTCCAGGTAGTTAAGAAATGGGGCTGCTTGGATGGCGGAGAAAGTGAATAAAGAATGGGGTGTAGCCATAGTTACTGCACACCTCATCATTCCGGAGAAAAATTATACCCGGGCGATGCTGTTCCCTGTCGGAGTCATAAGACTCAGACATGGCACGCAGCCGTCGCTTAAAGGGGGTGTTTCACACTTACATGGCGTTTGAACTGAAATAGTCATCTTGAAGACCTTTCGGTGCTGTTCACGATCCTGCCCTTCTTAATAGCTAACCCCTTTAGTTTCTGAGCTACATACCCGCGAAAATAGGGAAGGATATACGTAAGTTATATCAAGGGAAAGTAAAGATAAAAAGGGAAAACATTTCGAAGTCACCTTGGCATTCATCACGTTAAAATGACGTCATTCAAATCCTACCATCCCATGAGCCATGCGGCGATCAAGGTAAAAAAATAGAATTGTCAAGGCGTTCATATCTGGCGTTCGTAAGCGTGATTTCCAGATATAACGTCGCCAATTGACCCTAAGTCAATGTTATGCAGGGTCCGATGATGCAATCAAACAATGTCGCATTGAGGAGCATATTTACTTAACAGAGCACTGCGTTGTCTGGAGCAGTCTTTTCCGCTTAGAAAGTGTGCCAACAGTAATAAGCAGGATTATGTCATTATTTCTGCTGGCAGCTTCAATATCCTCAAATGTCCAACATTCCACTTAACATGCAGCAGTTTTCTCTCGACTTCGCCCACGGCCTCGTGGCGAAGGCTAAATCTGAACCGTGCCCCACTACCAAAGTACCTGCAGAGCACTTGAACGTCCGAGTTTTCCAACAGATTTGAACCTCCGTCACTCTACACTAATTCTGGCGGCCAAACCGTCGGAAAGTGGTGCTATAACTCTTGTGTGATGCCGTCAGAGGACCCAGAAGCAAGCGGGTAATTTGTCAAGAAACCGGAGAATTTATCCACACATGTCAATAGAAAACATCGCCCTGTCACCGGACACAAAGGCATGGTAAGAACGTCTATGACGAGGGTCTCGTTCGGATAGCTGGCCTCCTGGGGTCATATATAATTGACATACTTATCCCCTTCCCCTCTTCCTCTGGAACCAACCAACTGATGTCGTTTTTTCTTCAAAGCGTTATCAATTTCACTGGAAGTCACGGTTCGGAAATGTGCAGCACGCTGGTCTCCAGGTCAATAATGATGTCACAAGTCAAGCCACGTAGGAATATATCGAAGAAAATTGATATCACTTATGGATCATTGTGATGCCCTTAATCATTCCGCAAATATCTCCGAATAAGCGGGTGACGTGTATTAACATGGGACGGCCGGGATTAGGACGAGACCTTACATAAATACTGCACCATCAGGGAAAGACATTGCGCAGCGTCGTACTAATAGCCGTTGTCACGCCAACCCGAAGAAAAACAAGCCGCGCCGTCCGTCCGACTGTCGCGAGCTACACGATCAACGCTATTCTACAGACACCTCTGGCCAACGGAGAAGACGGCAGTCCCGGCACCATTGACGTCAATATGAAGGGATCACACTCATGGCACCTGCCTTCCTCTGAAAAGACGGCTGATAGGAGCAAATAGGTAGAAAGTAACAAATATAATGATACAGGAAATGTGATGTGAAAATATATAAGTGTGAAGTACGATACAAGACAAATAAATGAATGAATAAAGGAATATTCAAGTACAATGATGCCGTGACGCTGCACGATGCTCATCAAGACATGGCAGCGGACTAAACAAAACAACAATCGCAGCAGTCATGAGCAAACTTCCGATGTTACACCCAACATCAGTGTACTTCTGCGTGCGCCCTTGCCTGGCACACCTCGCCTGCAGTAACGATAGCCTGCCTGTCAGCAGCTGACCACGCCTGTCAACATCGAACGCAGGTGTACCACGCGCTTCTTTGTGCAACGGATGTCCACAAGTTCTTACCAGCGCTCGGCATTTTCCCAACGGTTGACTACCACACGGGTCAGGGGAAGAAACGGAGGGTAAGACCTACTCGCCGATTTTGTACCCATGGGCGAAACAAATAAGGACGGTCGACCCGTACGTAATTTAGGACTCCCTCTCAGACATTCTACAGCATCTCTCAGGGCTGACACTCTTTTGGTTCCACTGAGATTAGAAATTCCTTTCGGCCAGTAATAGCCATTTCAGGCTTATGGGATGAAGAAGAGTGCATAGTGGTGGGCCAAGACTACATGCACCTGGGGTTCCTCAGCCGAACCTCAGCCCGCAAAAGGGCCCCTATCCGGCGTATGTGATTGGCGCCCGGATAACAGCACTTAAACCCACTGATGACTGGCACATGTAGCTCCAGATATACAGGGCGTCGCGAGGATGCAGGATGAAGCACGAATGAGGAGAGAGAGGCGGATGACTGACATATCAGCTATGAAAAAAACACTAGGTGTATTTCACCTTTAGCGCTAACGCTCCACTTGGTCATTCCATATGACCTCAGGTCACGTCAGTAAACGGCATGTAGACTTCTCTGCTGGCCAAGTCTTGCCTTACTTCCCTTATGTGCAGCTTTTTGATGATTGATCTCCTCACGTTGTCATGCGCTGCCACGATTCCAGTCTGACCGAACGTTGTGACCCTTACTTGACCTGACCTGTTTTGGCCTGATACGTAGTTCCATGAGTCTGTTGTATCCAAAATGTGATTTGAGACAAGTTTATAAATTATTCGCAAGAGCACTTATGTTTTTCCTGTCAATATAAGCAGATGGAATGTGAGCCGAGGTTAGGTCAACCGCACAAGGTGGTTCATTTTGATACACCTATTCCCATGCATACTTCAAATAGTGTTATTTCAACTGCATCAAAACAGTTCTTTATTCCCGTCCAGGTTATCTTCGCCGGCCCCGTTTTACGGACCATGTACGACTTGAAGTATATCAGTGAGTCCATATAAAAAATGTTTCATTGTGACCTTAATTTCCCAGATAATCTTTAAAAGGTAACTTAATATGTTATTACGTACCACTGAGTTTAGTACATTTTACACAAGTTTGTTACGTTACACAGCAACTTATCTCGCCCATCATCTCTCGCAGCCTTATTGCTGTCTTCAATGTGGCGCGCATAGAGCGCGCATGGACGCGGGCTTTCGAACGGCTTTGCTTTTTTAGCATCCACGGTTCTCGAGATCCCAGAAAGGCTCTCGAGATCCCCGGCGGGACGAGCTGCCATCGTCCGGTCTGGCGCATGCTAGCGACAGTCCCGACCGACGGTAACATTCATTAGATGGTCACTTCAACCGTCAGAGCCGCTGGAGATGATCGGGTGCGCAGAGCTGAGTCCATCTTAGAGCGCCGATTTTCCACATTTTTGCCATACACAGCCTTAAAAACTAACTCATTGGTCAACAGCCTGGTAGCGCACGACGCTGGGGTGAGAGGTAGGGTGTAAACAGATCTGAACTACTCTAGCCCACATTTTATAATTATGTGTAGTGATAGTTCCAGAAATACCTACCAAAAGCGGAGGGAAAGTTATATCCCCTTGTAATATACCCTATCATATATATATATATATATATATATATATATATATATATATATATATATATATATATATATATATATGAATACCTATGTATATATGCATATATATTATTTACAATGCCCAGCCTGGTCATAATTTTCACTAGCGGGTATGAGAGGAAGCAGTCGTGGCATGCGGTCATTCTTTGGTACTTCCTTCATAATATTGTATGAAGCCAGAAACAGTGGTGTCGGACCAATTATGTCAGTCAGGTTCCAATTGAAAACGACTGGCGGTTGGATAATACAGTTGAAAGCGATCGACTGGGTACCACGAAACAAAGTTTGTGATTTAAGGTATTTTACTACAATGAGCCGAGCGTTGGGATCGCGAAAAGCAGCAATAAGCTACCAACAGAGTTACAACTTAGCTGTTGCCACTTCCGCGTTCTCCGAGCGACAGCTTACGACCAGCACTAGATTGCAGCCCATGCACCACAACTCAAGTACTGCTACTGCGTTCCCGCCTCCTCCAGGGTCAGCGCCAATGCAACAATTCACGGAATGGTTACGGCGTTAACGGACTTGCATGTAAATATAAGCAGCGCAGAAATGACCGGAGAGACGGAAAGGACTGCTTTGCACTATTACAGCGCTGGTCAAAAGAAACACAAAAGTCAGTCTCGATACATACGCAACATGTCTACACGATAAGGACACCTTGAGGTCAGGCTGTCCAGTCCGCAGGTTTCCGACTAAACTAGACATTTATGACCCACTGCTTACCCGTGAACAAGTAACTCTAAGTAAATGGTAGTAACTGGTAGTAAGTTGTAGTAACTGTAGTAACTGGCCCGGCGAGGATCCAGTTAAATAACTTTGCTACGATGAATGTACGGTGTTGCCAAGGGCAGTTTTTACTTATGCCCTCGTTTATTTCTATTTCAGCCTGCGCAATATTAAAATGTGGTATAATCAAGCATTTGTAAAGTGACTTACAGCCGTTCGGACACGCCTTGAACGCTGTCCGACGTGCCGACGCTAGCGTGCGGCAGTTGTGTGTCGCCAGGCTCGGCTTGGGTGGACGGTTCCGGCACGGCAACAGTGCCGACTAGCTGTGCTACACAACCACGGTTCAGTCCGACGCTGCGCGCGACCAAACGCACCACATGCACGAGCTCACGTTCAGAATTCGAGTCTACGATTTGTAGCTGCTGTAACATGCTACTCCTAACTTTTATTCCTTAGGAAATCATGCTGTTTTGAAATATATTTCAATTCAACTTCCCTGCGCATATCATACTAATGGTTGCACCCCACAATGATCGGACGATTTATTGTCACCGTTAGAAACCGTGCTTAAATTTGTGTTATGCACGAAATGCACGATTTGCCAAATGGCCCATTTGATTAAGGCTTTGTTTCTATCGTTCGTTGTTTATCTTTAAGTGCGGAGATAAACTTTTTCCACGCCTATTGGAGGTACATACGGCATTTCCATCTCTTCCAGAATAACTTGTACCAGATTTGCTTTATATCGCAAAAAGATAAGACCTCTCCGAAAGACGACACAGTGACTTGGCGGATTCGCCCTAAGTCACATCTTTAACGTGGTGTGAGTTTCGTTCCGTCAGGTGTTTTGCGTGACCATATACGCACGCGAATGCAAGCATTTTGCTCAACAAAGAGCGACCAAAATTGCGTCGTTATTCGCAAGCGAATCGAAAAACCTAGTTGTGGATTTTTCGGTAACAGAACAAACACTGTCGACGAAACGCAGTCTTATATGCATGTTGACCTGGTTCAAATACTGTTCATCAGGGACAGGCTCAAAAATTTGTTCGACGCTTGTGACGCCACAGGTTAAAAACATGATGGGGTTTACAAGGGCACATTTAAGGGGAACGTGCATCGGAACAAGGACCCTGGCGCACATTTTCAAATTTTTGAGTGCATTAATATGCATGCGAATTAATTTTGACACTTAAAAATCGGAGGCAGTTGAAAGTTTTGAAAAGTAATGGCACCACGACGCACGTCCCCACGACACGCCGAAGTATGCCCCATTCCGGACTTCTGGGAAGGTCAAAGGTCAATGAGCAGAAATTGCGACAGGAGTGTTTGCGACACGTGTGTATGATCGCTGTCTGCAACAGCGGTCACATGCTGAAAACGAAGGAACCTTTTTGTAGTGCTTGACTTTGTGGACACCGTTCATGGGTTATTGATATGCAAATGCTCTTAAAGTGCATAAGGCCCAGGCCGGCTAAGATAAGTGGAGTACAAACGTCTGGTTGATTAAAGGTAGCTTTGTGCGGCACTTGGCATATCAATGAACGTCAGGACATTGGCTTGCGTCAGTAGTGCATGCAGTGCGAGCAAACCAAACCTGTGAAACGATGCCCTGCAGCTCCTGAATGCTTGTTTCCATTCGCTGGATGTCCGTTTGCAGCCCTTCCGACACTTTGTTAGCATGGTCGTTCGCCGCAAAGTCCTACGAATAAATGTCACATCAGAACACATGCCTTTCAGCATGCTAATGCCAATGTCACTGAAAGCCATCATTTTGATTCAATAAACTACACACCGAAAGCAAAACCACCGCAACTTTGACTCAATATCAGACTATCATGTTTCCCGGTTCGAGTTGCCTGGCCGCGTGACGCACCTTCTGGAAGCTGCTCTGCAGATCCTTTAGCTCGGCGAGCGCCGTCTGCAGCTGCTCGTAGTCACGGCTGTACGGGCTCGGCGACGGCGGGCCTGCCGACTGCACCACCTCCGTTGAGCCCTGCAGCTGCGTCTTTGAGTCGTCGCAGTCGCGGTACTCGGACGAGTCGCTGGCCGCCTGCCGCTCGGGCGACGGCGGCGGCGAGAGCACCATCGGCGGTCCTTCCCCGCCCGCCCACGCCGGCTCAGGCGGTGGCGGCGACGATAGCGACGATGGCGGCGGCGGCGACAGCAGCACTGGCGGCGGTGACGGCAGCACTGGCGGCGGTGACGGCAGCACCAACGGCGGTGACGGCAGTACCGGCGGCGGCAGTTGAGCCAGCGGCGAGGGCGACGCCGGCGACGGCTGGTCGCCCGACCCCAGGCCGGATGGCGTCGCCGACGCCTCCTCCGCCTGTCGCTGCTTCTTGTTCGGCACCTCGCACGAGGCGGACCGCTCCAGCTGTTTGGTGGGGCTGGCCAGGGTGCGGGGTCGGCTAGGCGAACGGCGCGGTGACGCGGCCCGCGTGCCCAGCTCCGATTCCGACTTCGGTCGGGCCGCCGGCGCATCGGACGCGTCGGCGGTGGCCGGCGGTGGCGACAGACAGAGCGGCGGCACGTACGGCTCGGCCGGCGGCGTGCGGTCCGCCGCCGCCGGCAGGGTCTCCGATTGGAAGCCGCTGTCTTCCGCCGCTGCCGCCTTGGCGTCGTCAGGCAGCCTGGCGGCCACCGACGGCGGTAGCTCGCAGTCCTTGTCCCGCGGATGCAGCCGGTACACCCAGGGGGCGGAGGCGGAGGCGGCTGGCGCGGTGGCCGCGCCGGCGTACGGGTCTGGCTGGTACACCAAGTGGCTCGTCTCCCAGTGGAAGCCGGCCTGACCGCGGACCTCCTCGCCGCCCGTGGCGCCCAGCAGCGCGCCGTCGGCCGGCGGGCCGGGCGCCGTCGCCGGCCGCAGCGGTCGCGGGCTCTGCGACGCGTCGGCCGGCCCGCGGCCACGGCCGTCCTCCGTGCTGGTGAAGCTCTGCACGCTCATGGTGTCGCCACCGCCGGAGCAGCGCTTGCGGCGCGTCGGCCACGGCTGCACCGTGCGCTGCTTGGCGCCCAGCTCCGCTTCCGGCCGCAGCAGCTTGCTATCCGACTGCGCGGCGGCAGCAGCGGCCGCCGCTGCCGCCGCCGCAACTGCGGACATGTCGGCAGGCTGCGGCAGACTCGCCAGACAGAACACCTGGCTGGAGGCGGGCGGGCTGAGGCCGCGACGGCCGGGCGGGCTGAGGCCGCGGCGGCCAGCGGTGGCGTGTCGCGCCGACGCCGCCCGCCGCTCGCCGCGGCCGGGCGACGCCTCGCCGGAGCGACGCGACGGCGCCAGCCGGCCGCCATCGCCGTGGGGCTCGGCGGCGCGGCGCCGCCTCTCGACCTCCTCCTCATCGCTGGAGGCGCCGGCCGCCGCCGCCCGTTCCGCTCCCGCTGCTTTCCTGCAGACACGGGCGCCGGACAACACGCCAGTCAACAAAGCAGACGCTACGCGATATAGATAGCGTCATAATGTGATGCAAAGCTAGTTTGTCCGCTAAAAGAGAATCAGACGGCGTCGTTATCCCCACTGAAAATAACGTACATCTGCAGTTATGACCTCAGCTGCACACCTAAGAGACCCCAGGGCCAGAACGAGAGCTTTCGACGTCATAAACTAGGCTGTCCGTATAAAAGTAAGAGCAAATTGGTCCATTACGCCGTAAGCACGTGTTTTAGCGCGTGAAAGCAAGACGAATAACGCAACACGGCACAGTGGCGCAGCACTTTGGCCGGATGGGCTGACTCCAATGCAATCTGCCGCCTAGAGCCAGGCCGGCAGCGCCCCGTCCGGGCGTCGCTCACATCTGGGAGCGCTGCGACTTGGAGCGTCGCCGCCGCGGCCGGCCGCCCTCTCCCTGGCCCATGTCGGCCATGCACGGCGCCGGCCCCACGGCGCCGGGCGTGCCGCCTGCCGCCGGAGCCGGCTCTGGGACGCCGTCGAACGCCGCCGCCTCGGCCCTCTGACATCAGACGCAGGTGCGACGCTCAGTCGGCAGCCGACGGCTCGTCGGACATCAAACGACCGGTGGCTGTGGCGTGCTACAAGCAGCCCTTCCAACGCCGAACAGCCTACTGATTGGGCCCGTCCGTTGGCGCTTAATTTGCATTGCAGAAATAGCTGTGCCCCAGCCTGGGACACAGCCAGAACACACTAGAGAGCACGCAATCGAATACCTTGAACGTTCTAATAAAGGCACAACGACCCACATATGATATGTCCTAACCGTGCCGCACACCAGCGGCCATATTGTTCCCATTTTCGTTCAATATGACGTCTGCACCATGAAACCTGAACTCCAGGTAAGCGACGATTCATAAAGCTCTCATACACGTCCTACTATGTCCCGTCACTGTGAGCAATATCGCTTGTATCTGAAGCATTCCCCAGAGGCGTCCCGAGCCCGTTATAACTGGATTGACGGCGCGAGAGGGTTGCAGCTATTGGATTGACTAGCTATCCTCTCTACCCCGAGACTTTGCATGATGACACGTGACGGCCCCTAGAGCAACGCAAGCTTAGAATAATGCGCGAGCGTTTCGGACACGTCACCTTGGGGCTCTTCGAAAGCTTCGCGGCCTTAGCTCGTTTCGGTGACTTGCTCTTCTTCCTGCCTTTCTGCTCCCTGTTCCGCCCGTCAGCGATGGTTTCTTCAGCAGTTTCGAAGCCCAGGTTGTCCTGCCCGAGAAACACTTTTTAATTAGTTATTGATCGGGGCTGACAGCTTATAAAAATAGCTCACACACGATTAACGAATGCTCTACCACCAAATAATGTAGCGCCTTGGCAGCGTTAATAAGCAAAACGGCAAACGGAAGCACAACTCAGACGGGCCATGTAAAGTGCGTCGAAGGACGGCCGTGTGGTCGGCCCGGCGCCTCACTCACGTCCGAGGGCTCGGCGAGCGAGACGGCCGAGTTGTGCGGCTGCGGCGGCACGACCGGCGACGCCTCCGTCGACGTGTAGCCGTCGTCACCCTCGTCCTCCGACGCCGTTTCCCAGGGCAGCTTGTGACGCCGCGGAGACGGCGCGCGGATCTTTAGTCGGGCGTTTATGTACTTCGGTGCGTCGGCGTGTTTCTTAGTCTTCACCTTCCTCTTCACCGTTCTCGGGGAACGTTTTGGAGGGGCCGCCTGCGTGATGACTTCTTTCGGTGGTGTCGCTAGTGTTTTAGGTCCTTTCGGTGACGTCGCTCGTGTTTTAGGTTCTTTCGGCGATGTCGTTGAGTGATCGAGCTGTTTCGGCGGGATCGCTGCGGCTTCTTTCTTCATTATTTTGGGCGCAATTTCATCGGTTTTCTTCTTCAATTCCTTGATCTTCTTGGCTAGCATAGCCCTCGTCTGCGTGGCAACCTCCTCCCGGAATGCGCCTTCGTCTGTCTGCATGGTCTGTTCCTCAGTGCATGGTTTTTGCTGTTCTGGCGATACCCTCAATATTAGCTCCAATGGGAATGCCTCCTCTGCTGGCGTCGTTTCAGGAGCATCCGACTAGAAGTGTCATCCAAGAGGAATTAACGCGGAGTGTGTCATTGCTACGCCTCGACAATTAATACACTCTGACAAGTACCAGGAATTTCTAAATCGGCAATTTGACTCGTGACCTGGAGGGGAGTACCACCAACACACGAATGCCAGCACGGCACTTACACCAGTCTGCAGTTCAACTCCGTTAGTACGGCGACTAATGGTGGACGATCACAGGAAATTAATGCAATAATGTGGCGGCCTATAACGTCAGCTCGCGACTTTGCTTACCAGGAGACTGGAGGCCGATAGAACCGGGGAGTCGCCCTGGAAGCTGTCGATCAGCAGCTGTCGGGCCTGCTGCAGGAACACCACCTTCTCCTGGTCGTAGGTGCGCTGAGCCTCCTCCTCCTGCTTGCCGATGCGCTGCAGACACTCGCCGAGCGCCAGCTTGCGGTGGATCCTGTCGTCGGAGTGGCGGGGCGTGGCCAGCAGGCTGTCGGCCTCCTCCAGCGCATCCAGCAGCGCGTCCGTCTGCGACTCCAGATCCTTCATGCATCCCTCCAGCTCCTTGTTACGCAACTGTTGAGGCACACATTAGGATTACACTCATTAAGCCGCACATGGATGCAACAGATTTGGCACTCACGCGCAATATCCAGCAAAGATGTCAACCACCTTTGTGCCGTAAACGGATGCAAGGACTTAACATTTCAAGAACGATATGCATTGGTAATGGCTAAAAACACATCAGAAACCACATCTAGATGAGGAAATGCCGTGGGAGCTCAATGGGATGTCATCTTATCTTGAAAATAAGTCAGGCAAGTTGCACCACCAAAACTGACAGCTTCCAGCAGCTAAATGCCATAATTTTGGGACACAAATAGTACATCAGAGAGACAGAAGTGATCTAGTGTGACGAACACGGTGCAACGCTGCGTTGAGCTAGTCTAAATGTGACATACTTAAAAGATAATAATAGAAATACATCACAGCAGTGTGGAAGATTCCGCAATTATCTCCATTTGACCGAACAACTTCGCCCAAACGTCGGAATTTTTCACTTTGCCAAGCTTGCCGAATTCAGTAATCGCACAGATTATAGGCTTCGTTCAACAAAACAAACATTAGCATTGTAACGGCACATCAATTAATTTGCTCGTGATGTTGAACAATGCTGAATCAAGCAATGATCTGCTTAAAAGCCACACAAAGCGTATAATTTTGAAATTTCGAACACGAACCGAAGAGTACTTCAGCGAGATCAATGCGCTGGAACAAGGGCAGAACATGATTCCGTTGGTCAGCATTTCTTCGGTTCTTCGTTTCGCACGGAAGTTTGATCACAAGCCCATCCAATGCCAACTGCAATATGTGCAAGCTCACCAGCACGCCCAGTGGGCTGGTTCCATGAACTCCATTTTTGTTTTAGAGCAGGACGCGAGAACGTGATAAAACTCGCCTTATATCCTTCGCTTGATAGAGAGATCTGAATAAGATAGTAGTATTAGCCTTATTCCTAGGAGAAAACCAGGAGAATGGAGATATAGTCGGGTCGATGTTTCGGCATCATGCCTTTATCGAAACAATAGCAGAACTTTTGCTATTGTTTCGATAAAGGCATGTTGCCGAAATATCAACAAGAAGTTCTGCTATTGTTTCGATAAAGGCATGTTACCGAAATATCAACCCAACTATATCTCCATTCTCCTGGTTCCCTTCGAGTAATAAGGCTAATACTACTGTCTTATCTATGTGAATAACGTTCCTCGCTAATGCACTGAACAACTTACGATAGAGCGATCTGTTGAACATCTCATCGTTGGACAAAGACCAGCGCCATGTCTAGCTTTGCGGGTCCATGTCTAGTGTCTACGAAATGTTGCTGAGTTTTGGTTAATCCGAAAATAAGCTTGCTACGTAGGAAGCAAATCATTGCAGTTTGCAACTACACTTGCCCATCACATTGTCTTACATTACATTGCAGTACATTACGCTTGTATTTGCATGCCCATTAAAAGGCAATGTGAAGCTATATTTGTGTCAGCGGCTTAACATGTGTTGTAATCCACAGCAACGTGTAGAAACAAAACGGCCTAATCTGATAGACCAAATGCGCCTCGTTTAATGTTTAGCGTGGTCCGCAACCCAAAAAGATAGATTTGACAATAGTTTGTGTCCAGTGGTAGAAGGAGTCCATATCTAGGCATGTTGCGTTATTGCAACTGAACTCGTAGCCTTCTCGACAGGTACGTCGATAGCTGGAGGAACAGGCATGGCGAAAGCTGGTGATGGCCAGCAGCACCGCTGGTGTCCATGTGAAAAGTAAGTGGTGCAAACTGTTGTTTGTTTTGGTTTTGGAGTTTTAGAACACTGGTGAAAATGACATATGCTTCTGCCTATACTTCAGTGCGCTCAAGTTGGGCTGTGGAAGCCACATTGCTGGTTCGCTGCCAATTGTGATAGCACATTCGGTGAATTCCGCTTTGAGAGTGAAAAAAGACGTCTGAAACCAGTCCAACTCTCCTGATAGGAGATCGGAACTTGTTATAATAGTCTGAATGACAAAAGAAGACGTCTGGAACCAGCCTGACCCTCCTGATGTGAAATCGGACATTGTTATACGAGTCTAGTGCTGCATGTCCTCAAATAACGCGCAAGCATGATAAATACAAGCACGGCCGAAATTTTTCCTTGTATACCTATGCAGACGGGTGAAAGGCCCTATAGCTAAGTCAGTCCAAACTTGGTCAGTATAGACGACCAACCGCAAGGTGGCAACGCATGATGGGTGCGCAAAGGCTGCCATGCTACAGATTAAGTTCCACGCCGGGCAAAGTGAAAAGGTACATACGTTAGGAAGACCCTCCGGTGTACTCATGTTAAGCCCTACCTTGGTATTGGTACATGTTCTTGGTACATTTGTTCACGTGCGATATCTTGAATGATCTATGCCTTTTTTACATTATCACTTTTCACCAGTCTGGTCCGAAGCCGCATGATGATGAAAAGTTGAGCAAAACTTGGAGATTTCTAAACTGGAAATTTAAGGACATGACAGCAACTCCACGTTACGAATGACAACATAAGAAAGTATGTCAGGTGGGCAGACTTATCTGACGATTGCATTGCCCAGCATTTGCCCAGCAACCAGGCATAGAGTACCCCAGGTTATTGTTCGCAACATGGTGCTTTGCTTGCCAAGTTTTTTGCTCCTGCAACTGTAAGGAGCTTGCCGAACGTTGCCAATCACCTAAATCCTGTTTCGGCATATTAGTATTCACCATTTCGGGTAATTAGCATTTCCAATTATTGGCATTTCGGCATGTCGTTAAAAACGCATTTTGTCACTATGCTTCGCTTTTCAGTCATTCCTATTTCGAACATTGGGGCAAAAAGCATTTGAGCTGTTCACGCGGTTAAATGATATTAAGTGAAATGCCGACCCACCATTTGCCTTGGAAGCCGTCTACCATTTATGAGTTAAAGGGGCTACAGGAAAAACATAACAAGCACTTGGCACAAACTGACCGTGATAGTGCTAGTGATGTGCGAAGGTACCTGTACGAACTGTACGGGTATGTCTTTTTCGCTTCCTTGCCCCAATATTTCATTATTTTGCCCTAAGACATTAGCGGGAGGGCTCTAAAAGGGGCCTTGGAGACCATGACAGCATATGGGGAGCCTCCAAAGGTGTATAAAGTGACGTCCCTGTCTACGGGCACCATCAACCTTTCCAACAGGCAACACGGCAGATCGCCAATAATTTTCCACGCCGAAGGTGCACGAAGTTTGGGTTAAAAACTTGTTTATCAGTGGCACTGCTTGGAAAAAACAAGTATCCGCCAAGCTTGTCCGACTAGATTAAAGGATTGCATCGTCCATGAGCATCATTAGCATTTCCAAGGGCACACTAGATTTCTATGTGGCCGTACCCAGATTCTCCTGGCCGATCCAGGTTCCTAGTCCTGCCGTATTTATGCATGCTAGGGCTAAATCGTACCAAAAGGTACGTGGCACCTGCATCCAGCTTCGCATTAAGCTAACGGCCAGAGGGTCCCAGGCGGTCAGAGGGGTAGCCAAATGGAGCCTATTGCAGAGGCAGAGGGGACTTTGGTACTGCTTGAAGCTATATTTTTGGCTTGGATTTTTCATTCCTGTTAGTCATTTTTCTTCATGCTGCGCGGCCCGCAACCCTCCCTCCTTTGGGATAGCCTGGACCCAATGGACCCGCACGTGGGATCCCCAAACCTCATTTTGGACTTCTCGGAACTCCATATTCAACACATACGGCCCATGAGGTTGTCCGGGGTTAAGGACTCAACAACCAGTGGATCCCTGGGCAGCCAGGGAGGTATATCAGTGGTCGGGGGTTCCTTGGTGGCCCAAATGGCCCAACACTGGATACACATGCCCTTACGAGGCTGGAGGGGAACTGAAAAGAGAGTCTTGTGCGCGAGGAGCCCCACGCACGAAGCTCCCACGGACCGAGGACCATATCCAGGGCCCTTGAACAATCGCGGCAGCCCAGGAGCAACCAGAAGGGCCCGCGTAAGGACTGGAAGTTAACTGTTTGTTCTAATACGTTGGCCTTATAGATCTGGCACCGAATTGTTTACCATACCTATCATACAATCATATCATCCAAATAATGTGTACCCACCAAGTATGTATGACGCAAATGAAGCGCACACTCTTTTGCTGAGATCCTACAGCGGCACGCAAATGTTGGCAATAATCGTTTAGCCTTGGCCACGTAGCATGTTGTCTGGCTATAGACCCAGACTGCATTAACTATTAGTCACACATTCTGAATCCAAAGCCAATAACATGTATCATATATGAATTATGCCTATATGCATATATATATATATATATATATATATATATATATATATATATATATGTATATATATATATATATGTATATATATATATATATATATATATATACCGTGTGTGTGAATACGTATATGTATAACCCGCTCGAACGTGTGACTATGCACCCAGGGAGGTGGGGGATCGGGCAAGGGTGCAATCACATCTATGAGATTGGAGAAGACAAATCAGGATGGGAGCGGCTAAAATTGGAAGAAGGGAGGGCAATCGAAGCATAATAAGTGGTATGCTAGATAAGGCACGAAAAACATGCATTTTACAGGCAAAAACTGGTCGGAAAAACTACAGTTTCGGGAAATTCGACGTGACATGAGCACACCTCCAGCCCCCAGTGGCTACATCTAAGGTTCATCGAATTCGGCACGCTTGCTTAGATAATTATCTAACATTTTTCGACAGCAGCGGAACACCTGTACATTTTTAAATAGACATTTACCGCGCATAGTTGCCTAATAAGTTGTGTTATGGATAGGATTACACAACCCTTTACCTGTAAGGCTTCCTCCAGACTCAGCCCATGCTCCTTGGTAAAAGCTTCCACGGATAGCAGCCGGTCTTCCCATAGCTGCCTGACAAACTGGATCAGATCTCTCATCTCGATGTTTTTTCTTCCGCGCAAAAAACCGAACTAAATGCAACTTAACGGAAATAACGAACTAGGACAATTTTGCTTCCTTGCGCTTTACATTTTCGGCTATCGCGTCGAAACAATGCATTCAATTATCATTTTTTCGTTCAAGGGCCAAAGGATACGGCACTTTCCGCGCTTCATCCCAAAATGTTTGTTGCCATTTAACGACACTGTGGTTGCTAGGCGACCACGTAGTTTTTAGCAGATGGCAACAGATGTCGCTGCACGCAATATCACCGCTGCATATTCCGGGCTGTTAACCGTTGGGAAAAATTGAAGGGATTGGGCTGGCGAAAATTTGTTTGCTTCATGCGTAGAATCCCTGAGAATATTTCTTCATGCAAGTGGTGTTTGTATTTGTCAGTTCTTTGGCTCATTCTGTATGTTCAGGGGCTCGTTTATGTGCGGGCCAAACTTCGTAGAGCACCATTGGTGACGCATTTCTTTGTACGTACCTGCATCATGGGTGTAGGAACAGGGAGGGGGGCAGGGAGTCATGCCCCCCCCCCCCAGTTTTCAAGGTGGGGGGGGGGGCACCAGTGTTAACTGACCCCCCACACTTCTCATATTAAGGTTGTGTTTAGCTTACGTTTGCACCACATCAAATATACACCCCGTTTACCTAGTTCGCCAGTCGTCTTCCTCAAGATGCGTCGTGTTTTTCATTTACGTATTGGCTGTTGCTTAGTGTCACAACTGCGGGCCGACGCCGCGAGGCCTATGGAAATTGCAACGCTTGGTGTCGAGGCTGTTGTCGCTATGACTTGTGAACGCGCATGTTCAAACCACATTACATAGTTTTTATCAATGATCAATTCTGACTGACTCCTGAAAATTTTAAGACGATCATGGACAAGCCATGTTAATAAAAGAACTTGGGACCCCATTTCATCCACAATCTACGTTCAGGGAGTCCTCAATATCTCTGAAGAACAAAGGACAACATGGAACTGGAATCTGTATGACAATTACTGGACCCCTGCGGCGATCAGGGATATTTTTGCGTTAATGAGGATTCCTGTGCTGATCCAGGGCCAACCGCGCGGGTCGGAAGGCCTCCCGTGTCAGGGAGAAAACAATGTGAAATGATATATCCTTTTAATGGCTTCCGGATCGACCAGGAGATCCCGTTCCGTGTCGCCAGAATGACAGTCAGAAGACACTTCGCGATGAGACGGAGTGGTTCTTCAGCCCTTGACCGGAACTGGTAATGTGCCCCTGGTGCTCTACTCAAGGGGCCCCTTGCCCGCAAAAAGTAAGGGGTCTCATTGCTTAGTAGAGTGGGTTGAAATGAATTTAACGAGAAAAAAACAACAAGCAAGAGCATTCAATATTTCCCTGGGAACTTTCATCTTTTCAGAACGAATTAGTGAAAAAAAAATACACCAAAAGGTTTGAACACGCCCGCCTGCAACCTCGAGAGCAAGGACAGCGATGGTTAGGGTTGCAGTTTCCGTAAAACCGAACGGCGTCGGCCACTGCAAGTGCCACCATACGTCGAACGCCGCATTAATCTGTCGTCCAGACAGATTAATATTTACAGAAACAGGAAAAATAGAGATTCTACCTCTACTCTTCCAGTTCCACCACCAGATTCCAGAAACTCTTCACGGTGCTTTAAGGGCCAATCCGTTCTTAGCATCAGTCTAAGAATCGCACACGTGAAATATGCTCCCAGATTGCTTTTAGATGCAAGTTTTGGTGTCGTGAAGCGTTCAAAGGTATTTCTTTTAGTAGCGTCATCATTTTCGTCCACCTGTCGACCACAACTTAGTTTTAGCTGCTGGGCCGACGCTGCGCGGGCGACAGAGACCGCAACACCTGGCGTCGAGGCTTTGTGAATAAGATCTGCGAGTGCGCATGCTCAAAATCGCGTCACATAGCTTGTATTACTATTCGATTTAAGTGTAGAAAGATAATTATCTCGGAACCATCTTCATTTTTATCCACCGGTGAGCCGCGACAAAATATCAGCCACTGGACTTATACTCCGCCGACTGTGGAGACTACAACGCCTGGTCTCAAGGTTATTGTTGCTAATATTTGCGAACGCGCATGTTAAAAAGCCGCATTGCATAAATTATGTCATTAATCGATTCGGACCGAATATTAAACATTCTCAGAGAGACACAGCTTGGCCATATTAATACTGAGAACTCGATCTACAATCAAATTTTCATCTTCAAATTTCGATCAAGCATATCGATCTACAATCTACCTTTGCGATGTCCCGAGTGTCTGCGGTATCAGATCAAACATTCTGAAGGAGCCTCTGAATTCTATCGGTTAAGAATGAGTCTACTAAACCATTGTAGATTAAGGGCACTTGTAATTTATTCCATGCGGTTGTTCGACGCCTGATTTCTGCAGTTTATTGACTTCAAAATGCAAGCAGGATTAATTTTACGGAAGCTTCTGGTTTCTGTTCTGGTTACAAAGCAAAAATGAGGCTGAAAAAGAAACTATACCCTCACCAACAAGTAAGCTATAACCGGGGACTTTTGGAGGGAAGGGTTCATCATAAGAGGGGCTTTTGTTAACTTTGTGTTACCCCTTATAGCAAGGCTCTGACTACGTCCTCGCCTACACACAAGGTCAGACCAAGTCGTCTGCGTTGACTGATGGGCAGTTTAATGTCCGTTGGACCAAGTAAGGCAGGTAGCTTCCCGAAGGCTTTGTTTTCGGGCGGTGTGGTGTAAGGGAAAGTGATTCGCCATGCTGTTGTGGGTGTCCAGCATGCGTTTCACACACCATTTAGCAGTAATGCTGATCCAGAAATACGCAGCAAAGCACCATACTATCAGCTCACAGTCAGTCCTGAGGGAACAGCCGGACCAGGGCAGTGGCTGCCGGCGGCGGACGGGAACAGGGCCCAGATAAGGAATATATGATGGAGGAGCCTTTATTCTGTGGCCTGATTTTTTCAGGAGAATCTGCAGTTTTATGGCTTTTGCCACATGTTTTCGGCAGTTTCAACCCTCCGAATTTTTTCAGCCTACAGTGGTGTGACAAGCCTTATCCCTTGAAAAGCAGCCAGCGAAATGAAGAAACATGGAACATACGCCACATTGTGAGCCATCGATTAGCTTTCAAAATTCTCACCAGCCTATGTCCAAGCCGTACTGTGGTATCTACCCTGTGGAGGTAGATGCCTCCTCAATGACCCAAACTGCCCACCCGTTCGTGGAATTTCGCCTCCCCAGAAAAGACAATGTTGAAATGGACGAATACTCTTGGGAAGCTGGATAGCCTTGTTTGCCGAATGACATCGATGGGTCGAATAGGTAAGATTGTGCACCAGTGAGAAACAGCTCTAGATGCGTATCTAGCCAGGCAGCTATGAAATTTGAATAAAGAGCGATTATAATCTCCATCTCTAACCCCCTCCCCCGGGCATCAGGCTTGCTTTCCAGAAAAAGTCCCTGAAGTACGCCCTGAGCTTGCCCCCCCCCCCGCTTTTCGAAACGCTCCCATGCCTATGACCTACCTGATTCTTTGCAAGCAAATCTCAGTACGCAAGGCATCACATTTCTTCGAATCACATATCTTCGTACGCAAATTTTTGTATCACAAATCCTCGCATGCAAATCTCCGTGCTCAAGGTCCCAGGGTTGCAGCTTTCTATTGAGTTGGGGGTTTCAACTCCCGCCCCTCCCCCCCCCCCCCCCCCCCCCCAGCCAACTTAGGAGAAAGCAGACCGCATTTTGGAAGAACGCCGTTTGTTGGCCTGTGTTTGTGGGGTGGGGATTGGGGGGAGGGGAAGTACCGCCATTTTCATTGTTCAGCCCTCCCAAACTCATGTTGCGAGGCATGCCTCTGCCTGTTTGTATTCGCAAAGCCTCTGACTCGCAACTATTTGCATCCGGACAATTTGGTATAAGCAATGATTCGTGATACACATCGGCGCATTTCAATTTCTTCCCATTCTATTTCTTCGTCTCACATTGTTTTGCAACGGGGCTCATGCATGCCGTTCATGCATGGACGACATCATGTTCTCCGCTTGTGCCGTTTTCAGATTTGTAGTTTCACAAAATGTGTTAGAGGCTGAACGGTGAAAAACTACCCAATCCGCCCCAAAATATGCCCAAAAAACTGTTCCTCTCTAGATTTAGCCCACTTTCTTCCCAAACTTGGGGGAGGAGACTGCAGCCCAAGTTGAGTGGACAGAAGCCCCCATCTGCCCCAACTGGATAGGAGACTACACCTGCCGTTCTTCCTATCTCGTTCTTCACAGGAGCGATTCTTGGCAACCAATTTCATGATATCAAATTTTCGTGCACGACTTTCCCCAGATCGTGCGTTTTCGTATGCGCAGTCTTTCGCATGAAATGCATGACGGAAGCAGAAACGTACGGTGAACGACAAAAGACACTTGGCTTGCACTGGAAATGATATGCTTTCCAACCAAGATGTGTGTACTGAGTCAAGTGGAGACGGCTCTGATAAGCAAGTGAATACGACCTACTGGAAAGACACCACGGAAGCTTATTGTAAAGGTGGCTTCTGCACCGAAAGGGGAAATATTCTCCCTATAGAAAAGGAAAAGGCATGACATTAGAAATAGCCAGAGGGGTCAAAAGAAAATAGCCAGCCACGCCAGAAACGTGTCCCATTGCCACAAATGGGACAAAGGCCATGTGCCGCCTCAAGTATAAACTGGACAAAGGCCATGTCCCGGCTCAAGTGGGATAACCACTTTAACTGTCAGAAGTATACTGCAGCTGCGGATATGAGTTTGGCCGGACCGGACAGTCCCACATGACGCCGGCGGGACTTGCAGACTGCTGGACAAATCTAAGATCTCCCACGCAGGTGTGCAGAAAACCCCCAAATATGCTCCAGTTGGGGCCATCAAGGACTTTTGCGCCTTAGCTTAACAGGGGCCGGCTGGGAGGCCGCAGCTGAGAACCAGCTGAAGGGTCGTATTCGCCAGGTTCTGACTGTCATTGGCGAGGAAGTGCTGGGCAGCAGCAAGGCCATTGTGCGAGAGCGCTTGTGTTCCGCGGCGCGATAGTTGAGAGAGCCATGTGTTTACATGATGTACCGTACTGCACAAAGCTCTTCTACAAGAGCATACCAAATGATAGCATCATCAAATAGAATAAGTTCCTGTTTCAACATTGCTCCAAGATAAGCGAGGACCTGCTTTTTGCTTGTATTCCGTGTTATTCCGTTACCTGTTCTCATTATCGCCTCCGTTCTTCAGTCGTAATCCCCTGTGCCAGCCGAAAGAATCTTTACAATTTCCAACGTATATATTATGATGTTCTGTCTCCACTCAAAACCCTGCATACCTGATCCATGAACTGACTCCTCTCATAATCAGGGTTGCCCTCTGTTGCTGCACTTCAGTTAGAACGACAGCCGAGACACCCTGTCACCAATGCTAAGCTTGCGTCCAAGAAACCGCACGATCTAGACTCCCGGATGTCGTATATAGAACAATATGGAAATGGGTTTTTGTTCCTGCGAAATCACAAATGTTATCTTTTCTGATCTAATCTTATACCTGTGAATTTAAGAATCATACCTGACTTATGCACCAGCTCACCCACCACACCTGTTTGAGCGCATTTCATAGTCTTGAATGGGATTTTTCGTCTTTCTGACTGCCTGTTCCATTTCGAGACGGACGTCTTCATTAAAGGGTGTCGTGTGGAGTGAATTAGTGACGTGGGAGAGCCAGGAGCCTGAGCCCAAGACCCAAAGGTCCAGAGTCGAGCGCTCTAACCATTATACCACCACCGGCCTTTGAGCGAAATTCATCCTCTTCAGACAAAGTCATGTCAAATAAAATAATTAATTCGCAGAACGGGGCGTGCAAAAAAGTAAATGAATACGAATAATTACGCATACGGAGGAATGTGGCGGGAGGTATTGCGTTGCGGAGAAATGTTTCAATGGGGACATGTGATCCGAAGAACTGCGTGTGCGAAGAAACCCGACAAGAAGTTGAACATACAAAAACAAGGTGTAGTTTTCTATTCAGCTGGGGGCCTCTGGCCCCCCCCCTTCCCACCTACCCACCTGGGCTGCAGTCCCCCCCCCCCCCACACACACAATTTGTTTGGGAATGCGGGGTAAGTTTCATGCTTTTTCATGTGTCAGCCCCCAATTCGCCATGCGAAACTACGCTCCTGTAAGAAGGAATACGCATGTTTACGAAACATGCGTGCACGAATAATTGTGATACGAAAAATTGCGTACACGAAGCCTGCGATCGCAAAGCGCCTCGTATTGAGAAGATTTGTCCACACATGCTTTTTGCTTGCAAAGACTTATGTGCAAAGAAACGGTATTCGAAGATACACCATTTATTATTATTCGAAGTAATGCACATGCACTAAGTTTTGGGCGCATAAGATATGTTGCAAAAAGAATGCCACGTGAGGTTCTGTACTATTTCCTATTTTTCCAGATAAGTTGCGCATTTCTTTCATTGCTTCACCCTTTCTTAAGAATGGTATGAACGCAGGATCGAGTGTCAGATCCAAGATTTTGATATTATACCAACGTATACACTGTTGCACAAAGCCCGTGAACACGCCTGCATAATGGCTCTTTAGAGGAGAGAAGGGCAGTGGTTATCGGTTTTTACTTTTTTACTGGCCAGCACATAACTAGCGAGGATAAAGCTAAGATTCTTATATTTACAAACAGCTATCACCTCCAGCAGCATCTGAGCGGCAACGTTTTGGAAAGCACGCATTTGCTCGTGATAAATGACTTTTGAGCGGGCCACTCTAAATGATATATCCTGCCACACCTTGGCAGATGTGTATGCAGCATTTCACAGTGGATTTGAGAACAGCTGAAACATTTCCTCCCAAACCCGAGTTCAGCGAACTGCGGGCGCTCGCAGTGCCTTTCGTGGCGTGAAACAACGTGGCGTGAACCTGATTTTCCAGTTTTACGTGTGCTGCTGGAATCTCTTTCAGCGTGTATTCACGTACCGACATATTAGTACATGTCAAAGTGATATGACCCGCCAGAGCGTATCAGGTGAGGGATATTTTTGCATCGACCCCTCCGGCTGTACGAAGAACTATCAAAGCCTCGTCTGTGAAGACAATAGCGTTAGGTAAGTTTTGCAAAGGTGCTTCCACCTCTGCTTTTGTTTCGATGAAGGCATGTTGCTGAAATATCAATCTAATCATATCTCCATTCTCCTGTTTTTTTCTGGGGAATAAGGCCAGTACTTCCGTCATATTTGGGTAAATAATGTTCCCGCTAATGCACTGAACAACTTGCGTAATGGTCAGATAAGGTCAAACTCTGTCATTTGTGACCAGCTTTGACCTTTTAAAATTCATGCAATTCAAACCCTATAAGCATGCATCTCACAGCTTGGGAAGACCCACCTAAAGCTATTGTCTTCACAGACGAGGCTTTGATAGTTCTTCATCTAGCCGGAGGGGCCGACGCAAAAATATCCTTCACCTGATATGCCCTGCGGGCCGTATCACCTGGCACATGTGATGATGTCCACGAGTTCTCATCTGAGAGTTTTCCCACGGCACTTCCAAGTTATTGATTTAACAGGGGTATTTGTGAGTCCTGATTTGACCCCTACGACTTGATTTGACCTGTTCAGATATCCTCCACCAACGTTCAGTCGCGGACGCCCCGGATCCAATACGTTTCTGTCTGAGCATGCCGTGGCATTGCAGTTGCCGTAGCGTCAGAGGCGGTCCGGCACCGTCCCCTCCCCTGTACCGGGACCACCGAACTGCTGCCGGTCGGGCCCCTCGCCGCTCGGTTGTCATGACGACGCCCGCTTGGGCCCGGGGGGCCGCTGACGCCAGCCCAGCCAGTGGCAGTGACAGCGGCAGCGGGCACGTCACCGCACGGCAGACCGGTGAGTGGAGTCGAGGTCTGGCTGACTGCGCCCCTCTGTCAGGCAGAACGGACAGGTCGGCTCGATGCCCCGTGGCCATAAACGCGCTTCCCAGAACCCGAGTCATGGAAACCGCCGGCCAGCGCGTCTGCCTTGGACACCCGTGTCCAACAATAGCCTGTGGACACCCGGTCCGCGGTCAACACTGGCCAGCATGCAGCTATGCATGCTTGGAAGCGGGCCGGTTAGCGTTTTGGCTGGTGGGAAGTCACCCGAGCTAATGCAGAGATTGCTTGGTGCATTATTAGCGGCGGTGATTACGCTGAGTGATCCCCGGTGGCCACAGCCTGACACATCCGTTCCAAACACCACTGCAAACTAGCCTGTCCGACACGAGCGAGTCCACCGGGGTCCGGTCCTTCTCCACGCGACGCGTACTCGCTCGCCAGACGGCCTCGACACCGCTGGCCGGCACGGACGCCCCGCGGCCGGCTGCTTGTCCCGGTCTCATGCCTCCCGCGCCAGGCCCGAAACGCATCACGGCCGCCACCCGTCTCAGAGCCTCGTGAAGTGGGGACGTCGCCGTGACCCGTGACCCGTGACCCGTGACGTGACCTTTTGCGGGCGTCGCCATGAAGGGCTCAATTTTCGGGGCCCGCAGCTCGACGTCTGCCAACAGCAACCAGATGGACGACCGCACGGTGGACCGCATCTTCGCCGGCAGCCTCGAGAGCCTGCCGCCCGTCAGCTCCAAGATCGTGCGCATCTTCACGTCCTCCACGTTCACAGGTCAGCCGTTGCGGCGTGCGGCGGCGCGCCGGCGCCCGCCCAGCCGCGGACGCCGTCTCCGAGGCGGAGGCCAGACGACTAAAGACTCGCGCACGCCCGTCTTGGGGCCGACTCTGCGAGGACGAGCCTCTTGGCCCGGACATACGGATCGCTGCGTAGACCGCGTGGTCGATGGCGCTGGCTGTGTAGTGGTCACTTCAAAGGGATCACAGCGCATATGCTCCTCGCAGTTATAATGAGCTCCCTGGTTCGCTTTCGCATGTTTTCATTACAAAGGTGGATTTTATCGATGTCTTTTATGGAAAGCGGGATTATGCCCTTGTTGAGAAAATCCTGCACAGGTGAACCTTTTGCCTGAGATATAATTATGACGCATGTAAATGTTGAAAAACTATCGCTATTCTAAAGCGATGAGCTGGTGGAACGACGGTCACCGCAACATCCGCAAACCCAGCAGGGGGTACCCACCCAGCTTGTAACACATCCACGCAAAATATATACCATTAATTTGATACAAACAAGAAAGACCTTAAACTCCTGGCTTTTCAGGAGTGTGGATTGGAAGTTCTCCTGACGACATTCTAGTATGCCGGGGATGATGATTGAGTGCCGTCATCAAGACAGTGTTGGCTTCCTTGACAAAGCTCTTGTTTTGTCAGGTTACATTTGGCTAGTCCCATCCTACATGTTGTCAGGATAGCCAATATAGCGTCGACATATTTTGCGGTGCGGCGCGAGCGAGATGTTTACTGACGTCATTGCTACCATCGTGCAGATGGTGCCTAAACATACGCGAGTGAAGCTAGGCCCTTTGAGAACCTCTTGCAGCCAGGACTTATCAACGCATTGGAGCCCCGATTTTCATGAGCTGAGCAGGCGGAGGTGCTCGGACATCTAGCGTCCCGCGCTCAATGTCTGACTGAATAGTTGTTTTTTAGCACTTGTCCGCCTTGCCGACGCCTGACAGTTTCAACCAAGGCAGGAAATGAACTTGGCAAATTGACAGTTGTTGATGGTTGCGATGAAAGTATTGGAGACAACCTCATGGGTCGGATGGATACAGGCGGGTTTTTGCGGTTCTTGTTACAGCGGCTGACGCGAGTGTTGTTGGAACCGAGCGTATCCGGAAGTCCGTATGTTAACAACACGCCGGATATGCACCAGAGGACGGACCATCTGTGCCGACGGTGCACAAATTAAGAATCCAGCGCCGCGGCTGATGAAGCCGTGAACGTGCGGTAGGGTGGACGTTTGATTGCTTTTACCCCACATCCCTGGTGTATGTGGGGTAAACAAGTGGCTCAGTAGACCATTCACCTAAAACTATTGCGCGTTATCTTGAGCGATGATAATTTCCGATCCATATTCGCTAGATGTATGACCAATGCAGTCGGTATACTCTAAAACACGAGCCAGCAACACTTACAGCTGCCGGGTTAAAATCATGGGTTAAAAAGATAATGGGGCCGAGGTTCATTGATCTCATCTGATCACTGATCTTTTGGTCCACGCCCCCATTGACGGCACACGGACTGCAAGCAACAACTAGAAGTGCAGCCGCGAAGGCATGGCAAAGGACGGCTCACATAGCTGCTGCGCTCAGGGCAAAACCACGAATTTTAAGTTGGGGAAGGGGGCAGAACTTTCAAGGGGTCTCCTGGACAACATGGGACCTCCTTACCGTGAGGCCGCATGGACAGTGTCGTATTCAAGGATGAGTGGTCCGAGAGCATGTACTCTTTTTAAAACTGTCACATGCATCATGTTTAAGTAGATAATGTCGACAATAAAACGACAGAAACAGGCTTGCCAATTTTCCAGCGGAGGTTCTCGATAACCTAATACAGGTCATCCTGATGCATAGGTGGGCATTGTTATTCAGAAAAACAAATGCTCCCGATTCCAGGAGGAGCCTCCAGATCTAGCGGCACGAGATAGTTCGTTATCGCAAAACAGCGCATCCCGATTTGGAACCGCGACCATCTGGTACATGGAACAGGCCCGCTGTTCCAGAAATGGGACATCCTGAACATAGAAGGTGCCTTCTAATCCAGAACATGGCCTTTTGGTTAATAACGTGGCCTCCCCGAACCAGCAAAGGGTCTCCCTAACACAGCATTGGGTCTTTTGATTAGACCATGCACTACCTCATTTATGAAGGTGGCCTCATGATCCATAAAGCAAACCCTTTTAGCAGAAAAGGTCCTCTGAGCTCATTTCTTACCTATATCTCACTTGAGGGTAAAGGCCCCCTTGATCTGAGTTTTATAATGTTTTTTCCTTGGGGAAAAGGGCATCCCACTTTGCTGGGGAGAAACATACTCTTGTCCCCCCCCCCCCCCCCGCCCTGCTGCGCCGCACCTGCCTGCGCTGACAGCCAGCAGAGCCATGTCAGCATTGTGCTTAAATTGCCACCTTTTTCCTGATGTAGGTTGCCCTGGCCAAAATAACGATAGTGGCTGTATGTTCAATCATAGAGTGTTGTCCGTTTCCAAGAAAATATTGCATTTCCGACGCAATGTATGAAAATGTGCGCGTTATGCAATTCCTTAGTCGTTGTTTTCCATAACACCTTGCTTATACACACACATTTTGTGAAAGAAATTATGAGCGCTAGTTGCGATGTTTTAAAGTCAAGCTTCAAAGACATAAGCTGTAATAATATTATGATGTGTGCTTGGGCTTTTCCATGCGCTCTTTTTATTCTTTTCTTATCACTTTCTCATTACCTTGCTCGGTTCATGCAAAGTGAGCCCTCAGGATTGATGCGAGTGCTGCTGTAACAGCAATAGTAGTAGTAACTGCTGCAATAAAATGTATTTCACATTTGACACGTATGATATAACAATACCATGGGCAATGATAATACATCATGAAACGTAACACATACAGTGTATATCATACATAATGCATATGACGCATAGCCATAGTGCATAACACGACCAATTATTTATCAACGGTCATGATGCCCCTGAAGAGGTGCAAGTCCTCAGAGTCAGCTGGAGTGAACCCATCAGCGCCGGCGCGGCGTTGCGGGTATCAGCAGGCGCCAAGTATCAGCATGCGCTGAGAGGAGCGGCGCCGGCGTAACGCCGATGGCCTCGTCTTATTTCAGACACCACGCTCGAGAGGAACACGCTCATGGCCGAGGCGTACCCCCGCCTGAAGGATTACTGCAGGGAGCGGCATGGCCTCGAGTTTCAGGTAAGCCGTACAGTGTCTCCTGCAGTGTCGCAGCTAACGTGAGCCCCAAACCCCCATCATCCTTACCCAAAACGTACTCCTTACGCGTCCTAGACGTCGGCGTTCGTGTTCTCTCACCTCCACCCCGTATGCGTATGCAGACGGTTCAAGACGCATTTCGTGACACAAAAAACAGCATAGGGCACGCGAACTGTTGCATGCGCGTGTCCAAAGTCAGGGACAAATTCGACCACGAATTCAAAATCAGAACACAAAAATAAAACCTGCCCGCGATGGTCACAATATTGCATGATCAGTTGCACATTGATCGATCGGTACCATAACCGAATGTTTTGAGCAGCACGTACGGCCCGCCAACAGGCAAAACTTCACCTGTCCGCTTTACAAGGCAGAGGGGGGGAGGGGGGGGGGGCGTCGGCGTAGAGCCCCAAGTCGCATCCCGGGGCTACTTGTCAGCGAGCGCCTCCGTAGTGGCCAGCGTGCCAGCGGGATAACATTTTCCCATCCGCATCGAACAGCTGCGCTAATCAGAAGATAGTAATGTCTGCAGGCAACGTGGGCGGCGCGAGATCCTGGTACCGCTCACATAGCAGCGTTTTCAAAGGAATACGTGGGCAGGCCCTGTGTTCCGCGGCGCCACGCTGAGAGCGCGTCGTCGGCGCGCGGGCTGAAAGCTCGGCTGCTGGTGGCCTGCAGGACGGCCACCTGATGCGATCCGGGCCGTTGTGGACGCAGGCCAGCCGAGGACAAAATTCACGGTGGACAAAGACGAACTCTCTGAAGCCTGTGGCACACACACACACACACACACACACACACAAGCGCGCGAGCACACGCCCACACCCACGCGCACGCACACCCATACGCGTCAGCACACGCACACCCACACCCACACGCACACGTACGCACACCCACACGCGTGTGCACACGCACACACACACACAAATATACAAACACACACACACACACACACACACACACACACACACACACACACACACACACACACACACACACACACACACACACACACACACACACACACACACACACACACACACACACACACACACACACACACACACACACACACACACACACTCACACTCAGCTCCTTTCAATGTCTCAAAACGTTTTTACTGCATTGATGGCTAACTGTGCGTGGCCACTTGGACGATTACTTGCGACTATTGCGAGGTTAAGTCGGTCGAACTTTCAGGAAAAGCAGTTCCTTAAAACGCTTTTCCTCGCTCAAGAAAATTAGATAACTTGGGAAAGGAGTTGACTCGTGACATCAGCCGCAGCGTCAGCCTCGCAACTTTGTACTCGTCCAAAATCGCTGCACAAATGTTCAACAGATTGATATGCCGCTGTGCGTGAGCGCCCAGCTTTACTGACTCTCGCCTCGCGACCCCGCCGCGCGGTTCCGTTCGGCAGGTGGTGGACATGCGCTGGGGTGTGCGAGACGAGGCCACCGACGACCACATGACCACCGAGCTGTGCATGAAGGAGATCGACAACTGCCAACGCCTTTCCATGGGGCCCAATTTCGTGGTGAGTGGTGGCAGCGCCTGCACGCGGGACCCAGCCTCGTGATGCGCGGCTGTGGACGCCTTCAGGTGAGGCTCGAACTCACCGTGCGCGACAGCCAGCGGCTCATTGTAGGCTCCATAGTCGTGGTGGGTGGCGACTGGTGCCTCCAGGCGGGACCCAGCTTCGTCGCCAGTGTACGCCAGCGTGTCTGCATGAAAGCCAGATTCGCGCTCGTCGGCCGCGGACGTCACGGGCGGCTGAGCTTCGTCGAACGGCTGACTTTAGCACGGGAGCGGCAGCCGCAGCCAGGCTAGCGAATCACGCGCGTCGTAGACCCCCACGCGCGGCTTGTAATGAGATGGACTGCCAACTTTGCCGTAAACAGGTGCGTTTCAGGAACGGGTGGCCGCGCAGGCGAGTGAGGCACGCGAACAAGCGCGATTGAGGGCGCGATTCTTCGCTGAATGGAGCGGGTGCCCGCGGGGAGAGGTGGGAAGAGAAAACTTTCCAGGAACCGTCATAGCTGGGATGATTTTTGTTATCGTAGAAAAGGTATAGGCGCAGAGGGAGTGCCATATTGCCAGCCTGGCCAAATAGGAAAATAAACGACGCAAAAAAGATACCCTATGGAAGTTCAGGTAGTCAACATGCGACGAAGCCATTTTTGCAAGGGTTGACGGATTGAAATGCCTCAGAGCTCGTTAAATACGGCAGTTTGTTTGCAAATATCGAACAGAAAAAATAGCATCAGCAACAGTAAGCCTCGCTTCATCTCGCAAAAGCATCTCCGCTCCCCCTGGCAATAAACCAGAAGCTATTTTCCGAGCTCACAGGCACGTCCATGGCGGTCGCCCTGAATATTCAGAGTTGAGACAACACCTCGCCCCCCCCCCCCCCCTCCACCACTCCCCTCCGCGGTGTGCCCCAATCGATGGTCCGAACTTGTCCGGCCGGCGGCGCGTGGTCGGCCTGACCCTAACCGCGCTCGCGGGACCTGCCGTGCCGGGGTCGTGTCGCCGCCGGCCGCCGCGTATCGACGAAGGGCTGTGGGCCAGGAGGAAGGCGTCGTTCCGCTGTCGCCGCCTGCGGCAGCAGCACGCTCGCCCGTGCCTGGCGCGACCGCGACTCGCAGGAGACGCTCGATAGAGCCGACCTTGGCCACCGCCAACCGACGCGCTGACACGGCCGCAGCGGAGCCACAAACACCGGACTGAAGCTACCACTGTTGTGCCGCACGCTCACTTCGGTCCAAAACACGTGGTGGCGTATAGCATGAGATTGTCAGTCAGTGCTTTACAACGGTTTATTGTATTTTAGACGTGGTGGGCTCCACCGAGAAAACGGGCCAGCGTGTGCAGCGTGTATGAGGAACATCCAATATGCGTGTGGTGGTAGGGATAAACAAAGTGATGAACCGAAGCTAGTTCTGACGTCCTCGCCGCAGGAAAGCCGCGCCTGCCCGGCGCCGGTGTGTGTCTCTCTTGCAGGTGTTCCTGGGTCAGAAATACGGCTATCGGCCGATCCCCACCTACATCGTGGCGTCCGAGTTCGCGATGCTGCGGGAGGCGCTGCTCGCCATGGGCACGGACGTCAGCCTGCTGGACACGTGGTACATGAAGGACACCAACGCCGTGCCGGCTGTGTACATCCTGCAGCCAATCTCTTCCATACTAATCAACTTCAACAACAAGGTGATGATTGTAGACGGAACTGCCTGGTCTGAAGTCAACAACATAAACAACAAGGCGGCGCTCTTGTAGCGCAGCCCGCAGAAAGTTTAGCAGCGGACCGGTGGTCTAGCCGCAGCATACCGATGTCGGCAGGGAGGTGCTAACCGATTGCCCATGTCCATAAGCCACAGCGCACCTTGCCTGTATTGATCAGGTGCAACAGCAAGGCTAGCAAGGTAAATGATATCTGCTCGCCGAAA